>NC_083224.1:7516691-7603225 GCF_032191835.1 Heteronotia binoei
AGAAAGAAGTCCTTTTCTCCCTTTCTCACAATACAAGAACTCGTGGGCATTCCATGAAATTGCTGAGCAGTCGGGTTAGAACGGATCAAAGGAAGTCCTTCTTCACCCAAAGGGCGATTAACATGTGGAACTCACTGCCACAGGAGGTGGCGGCGACTACAAGCATAGCCAGCTTCAAGAGGGAGTTAGAAAAAAATATGGAGCAGAGGTCCATCAGTGGCTATTAGCCACAGTGTGTATATATTTTGGCCACTGTGTGACAGAGAGTGTGGGACTGGATGGGCCATTGCCTGATCTAACATGGCTTCTCTTATGTTCTTATCTAGGGACTTTAGCGGTGGAGCCAGGAGACTTTGGGGGTGGAGCCAGGAAACATTGGGATGGGGCCAGGAGCAAGGTTTTGACAAGCATAACTGAACTCCAAAGGGGGTTCTGGCCATCACATACAAAGGGATGCACAGCCCCATGGCGCAGGGTGGTAAAGCTACAGTTTTGCAGTCTGAACTCCCTGCTTACAACCTGAGTTCGATCCCGGCGGAAGCTGGTTTCAGGTCGCCGGCTCAGGTTGACTCAGCCTTCCATCCTTCTGAGGTCAGTAAAATGAGTCCCCAGCTTGCTGGGGTGAAAGTGTAGATGACTGGGGAAGGCAAGGGCAAACCACCCTGTAAAAAATCTGCCGTGAAAACGTGAAAGCAACGTCACCTCAGAGTCGGAAACGACTGCTGCTTGCACGGGGGACTACCTTTACCTACCTTTACATCGTTTAAATGCCTTCCGTCCATTTGGAAATAATGAAGGACGGGGGCACCTTCTTTAGAGGCTCATAGAATCGGATCCCCTGGTCCAATCTTTTTGAAACCTGGGGGGTATTTTGGGGAGAGGCACTGGATGCTATGCTGAAAATGTGGTGCCTCTACCTCAAAAAACAGCCCCCCCCAGAGCCCCAGATACCTGCAGATCAATTCTGCATTATTTTCTATGGGAACCGGTCTCCATAGGGAATAATAGAGAGCCCAGCAGACATTTTTGATGACCCTGAAGCGGGGGGAGGATCTCCAAACCGAGGGATCCCCTGCCCCCACCTGGGATTGATAACGCTAGTGTTAGAACCCATTTCCAGGCAACAGAGATCAGTTCCCCTGGAGAAAAGGTCTGCTATGGAAGGTGGACTTCATAGCATTGGACCCCAATGACGTCCCTCCCACCCCAAACCCTGCCCTCCCAGGCTCCGTGCCCCAGATCTCCAGGAATTTCCCAACCCAGAATTGGCAACCCAAGCAGGAAACAAGGCCCTTGATTCTCCCTCAAGAGCAAGACTTATTGGGGCACATCTGCACCCCAGACATCTCAGATCAGAAGTTCTAAGCAGGTTTCTCTGGGGCAAACCCAGAACCCAGAAAAGTTCCAGACTCTGCTGCATAAAAGAGCAGAACTCAAACTTGGCGCCTGAGTTTTGGCCTCTGGGTGTGACACAGAGTGTTGGACTGGAGGGGCCACTGGCCTGATCCAACATGGCTTCTCTTATGTTCTTATGCGACACAGAGTGTTGGATTGGAAGGGCCATTGGCCTGATCCAACATGGCTTCTCATATGTTCTTATGCGACACAGAGCGTTGGACTGGATGGGCCATTGGCCTGATCCAATATGGCTTCTCTTATGTTCTTATGTGACACAGAGTGTTGGATTGGAAGGGCCATTGGCCTGATCCAACATGGCTTCTCTTATGTTCTTATGTGACACAGAGTGTTGGATTGGAAGGGCCATTGGCCTGATCCAACATGGCTTCTCTTATGTTCAACTAGATTTAACTAATGTTACTTAATTTAATGTAATTAGATTAATAATGTTTTTAATTAATGTATTAACTGGTTTTTAAGGCTAATCTAATGTTTATTAATGCAATGGTTTGTTAATGTATTGTTGTTGTTTCTCCTGTTGTTAGCCGCCCTGAGCCTGCTTGGTGGGGGAGGGCGGGATATAAATAAAATTTTACTTACTTTACATACTGACTTCTTAGGTCTGGGGCAGTGATGCTCTGTCTTCTTGGTGCTTGGGGGAAAGCAACAGTGGGAGGGCTTCTGGAGTTCTGGCTCTGCTTGTGGACCTCCTGATGGCCACTGTGTGATACAGAGTGTTGGACTGGAGGGGCCATTGGCCTGATCCAACAGGGCTTCTCTTGTGTTCTTATGTGACACAGAGTGTTGGACTGGAGGGGCCACTGGCCTGATGCAACAGGGCTTCTCTTGTGTTCTTATGTGACACAGAGTGTTGGACTGGAGGGGCCACTGGCCTTATCCAACAGGGCTTCTCTTATGTTCTTATGTGACACAGAGTGTTGGACTGGAGGGGCCACTGGCCTGATCCAACAGGGCTTCTCTTATGTTCTTATGTGACACAGAGTGTTGGACTGGATGGGCCATTGGCCTGAACCCACAGGGCTTCTGTTATGTTCCTATGTGACACAGAGTGTTGGACTGGAGGGGCCACTGGCCTGATCCAACAGGGCTTCTGTTATGTTCCTATGTGACACAAAGTGTTGGACTGGAGGGGCCACTGGCCTGATCCAACAGGGCTTCTCTTATGTTCTTATGTGATACAGAGTGTTGGACTGGATGGGCCACTGGTCTGATCCAACAGGGCTTCTCTTATGTTCTTATGTGACACAGAGTGTTGGACTGGATGGGCCATTGGCCTGATCCAACATGGCTTCTCTTATGTTCTTAAACCTCAAAACAGGACCCCATTCTAAGCTTTCCATACTTACCACCCCAACAAAACACATCAAGCTGTCTTATACTGACTCAGACCTTTGGTCCAAGCATTTCATTACCTACTGCCCGGTGCCTTTTACCTGGAGATGCCGGGGACTGAACTTTGAGTGTTGAAGGCTACAACCGTGAAAAATCTGCCGGTCGCTAAGGTGCCATGAGACTAGAATCTAGCCTTGACTCTCAAAAGGTTATACCACCCCCCCCCCCCAAATCTAGCTGGACTCGCATCTTGCCCTCCCACAACAGACCAAAACAGCTACCCTCTGAAGTTATCGCCCCCTTTGAAACCCAGCAGCCGGAGCAAAATTGGAGGCAGAGTTCTTTGCTCTCTTCAGTCAACAGGTATTTTTACGTACATTGCTAATAGTATGCCATTCGAAAAGGGTTATACAAAGAGAGCCACTACAAACCACAAGAAGGGACGTCCAGTAAGCAGAGGAACAGGATTAGGGTAGCAGAACCAGCCGCAAGTCTAAAAAGCAGAACTGAAGGAAAGCGGAAGTGTGAAGCTGACACGACACATGAAATGCTGCAAAAATTCCACAGTAGGATCCTAGCTACTGTGCTACTGGAGAGCCAGTTTGGTGTAGTGGTGAAGTGTGCGGACTCTTATCTGGGAGAACCGGGTTTGATTCCCCACTCCTCCACTTGCAGCTGCTGGAATGGCCTTGGGTCAGCCATAGCCCTGGCAGAGGTTGTCCTTGAAAGGGCAGCTGCTGGGAGAGCCCTCTCCAGCCCCACCCACCTCACAGGGTGTCTGTTGTGGGGGAGGAAGGTAAAGGAGATTGTGAGCCGCTCTGAGACTCTGTCCTTGAAAGGGCAGCTGCTGTGAGAGCACTCTCCAGCCCCACCCACCTCACAGGGTGTCTGTTGTGGGAGAGGAAGGGAAAGGAGATTGTAGGCCGCTCTGAGACTATTCGGAGTGAGGGCGGGATATAAATCCAATATCTTCATCTACCTCCCAGGGTGTCTGCTGTGGGGGAGGAAGGGAAAGGAGATTGTGAGCCGCTCTGAGACTCTTTGGAGTGGAGGGCGGGATATAAATCCAATATCTTCATCTACCTCTCAGGGTGTCTGTCATGGGGGAGGAAGGGAAAGGAGATTGTGAGCCGCTCTGAGACTCTTTGGAGTGGAGGGCGGGATATAAATCCAATATCTTCATCTACCTCACAGGGTGTCTGTTGTGGGGGAGGAAGGGAAAGGAGATTGTGAGCTGCTCTGAGACTCTTCGGAGTGGAGGGCGGGATATAAATCCAGCATCTTCTTCTTCTAGCTTCAGCCAGCTACGCACAGTACTATTGACAACGGTCTCTAACCATTTGTCCAAATAAACTTTGTAAAGCATTCAGTACAGTGCTACTCTATTGCCTGCCCAATCATTCCGTTTTGCATGGATCCAGGTGGGCAGCTGGGTTGGTTTGAAGCGGCAGAACAAGGATTGAGGCCGGTGGCACCTTTAAGACCACCATTAAGGACAACATGAAAAGAATAAAAAAGAGAAAAAAGAGAAGATTGGATTTATACCCTGCCCTTCACTACCCAAAGGAGTCTCAGAGCGGCCTACAATCTCCCTTCCCTTCCCCTCCCCACAACCAACACCCTGTGAGGTAGGTGGGGCTGAGAGAGCTCTGACAGAAACTTCCCTTTCCAGCAGTTGTTTGTGCACCGGTTAGTACCAGCAGAAGGCCCTATCTGGATAAGCCGCTGACTGAAGCAAAGCCAGCTGCAACCCCTCCGCCCTGTCTCTGACAATACTAACTAGGACAAAGCAGGAGTCAAGGATGCACCTTTAAGACCAACAAAGTTTTATTCAGCATGTCAGCTTTCGTGTGCTAGAAATGCACTTCATCGGACAAAAGGATGGAATAGCAAGCAGTCCTAAATATAGAGAAGGGGTGAGTGGGTTAATATGCACAGTCATGGAAATGTTTTTTAGCAGATTAAAAGAATCATGATTTGGGGGGGGGGGGTCTGGTGTTTGTTAGTTAGTGTTAATTGGGCTGAAATAACAACAAAAGGTGATATAAAGCAGATTAGTACATGGACATCCATTTGCTTTATATCACCTTTTGTTATCGTTGGCCACGATCCCACCCTCCTCAACTCAGCTCCTCCACCGAGATCGCCGTGGGGTTAATCATGCTCACCCCCAACCTAATCCCAACAGTATCCCAATGCATTTCTCTTTTAGAACAGTGTATCAGAATAATGTTTTTTGTACTGACATGCTCAAATAAGGGATATTGGCTCTTTATCTCATTACACACACTGAACCCATCTTCCACTATATTTTAACTAGAATGAACTTATGCCCTCTTTTAAACCCGGAGCTAACATTCCAACAGACTCTTATTTGGGGCTTGTGGAATCTTTCGGGCTCAAGTGCCGTGTTCTACTGGAGAAAGTTTTTCTTCCGGACGTTTCGTTCTCAGCTGCGGAGAACATCCTTAGTGGCGTTGCTCCGGCTGCAACGCCACTGAGGATGTTCTCCGCAGCTGAGAACGAAACATCTGGAAGAAAAACTTTCTTGTAAGAACATAACATAAGAACATAAGAGAAGCCATGTTGGATCAGGCCAATGGCCCATCCAGTCCAACATTGTGTGTCACATAAGAACATAAGAGAAGCCATGTTGGATCAGGCCAATGGCCCATCCAGTCCAACATTCTGTGTCACACAGCGGCCAAATATACATATACATATACATATACACACACACACACACTGTGGCTAATAGCCACTGATGGACCTCTGCTCCATATTTTTATCTAACCCCCTCTTGAAGGTGGCCATGCTTGTGGCCGCCACCACCTCCTGTGGCAGTGAATTCCACATGTTAATCACCCTTTGGGTGAAGAAGTACTTCCTTTTATCCGTTTTAACCTGTCTGCTCAGCAATTTCATCGAATGCCCACGAGTTCCTGTATTGTGAGAAAGGGAGAAAAGTACTTCTTTCTCTACCTTCTCAGTCCCGTGCATAATCTTGTAAACCTCTATCATGTCACCCCTGTAGAACCCGGCACTTGAGCCCGAAAGATTCTACAAACCCTAATGATGACGCCAGCCGTGAAAACCTGAAATCTTTGATAGACTCTTATTTATTGCAAGTCACAGGATACCTGGTGACGTGGACATCAATCTGCTATTCTGACATATATTGCCATGCTTTTGTTGTTTTACCCAGGCTGGCAATCACCAGACCCTAACTTTTGATGCTTTTAATCTGCTAACAAACATTTCCATGGCTTTGCGTACTCATTCACTGCCCACTTTCTCTGTATTTAGAACTGCTGGCCATTCTGTCCTACTGTACTGATGACGTGTGCTTCCAGCACACGAAAGCTTCCGTTCAGAATAAAACTTGGTTGGTCCTAAAGGTACAACTTGACTCCTGCTTTGTTCTGCTGCTTCAGACCAACCCGACTGCCCGTCTGGATCAATACTAACTAGGAAGCACCTGCTCTGTGACACCTCCACCCCCCCCCCACTGCCACGGGTCATTCAGGATTCGAACCCGAGGCACAGCTGGGAACAGCCGAGACTTCGATCCGGGTTAAGTCTCCCCTGGCTGCCAGGACAAGAGAGCTCTCTCTTACTCTCTGCTACGTGTGTTCTGTAATGTCTCCTGGCTCAAGGAGAGGATGTGGGAGCCAGCCTCATGGTCAGTACCTAAACCACAGCTGCGCTGAGGAGAAGGGCCACGCTGAAGGGCTCGAAGAGAATTACACGAATCACGAACCGCAGAAGCTTGACCCCAAATACGTTTGCAAGAGGCCAACACACCTCTGTTAGAAATGGCAGAAACCCCACTTCGGCTCTGCAGGGCCTGGGGAGGCTGTGATCTGGATGGGGGTGGGGTGCTCTTTAGCAAGAAACCGTCTGCTCGGATGGGAAGCGTTGGACAACCAGAAGCGTACGTGGGGTTGCCAGATCGAGGCTGGGAAATTCCTGGAGATTTTTGGGGGGTGAAAGCTGGAGAGGGAAGGGAAGAGACTTCAGCGGGGTACAATTTACAGAGTCCATCCTCCAAGAGGAAGAGGAAGAAGAAGAGGAGGAGAAAGAAGAAGAAGAGGAAGAGGAGGAGAAAGAAGAGGAAGAGGAGGAGGAGGAAGAAGAAGATGAGGAAGAAGGAGGAGGAAGAGGAAGAAGAAGAGGAGGAGGAGGAAGAAGAGGAAAAGGAAAAGGAAGAAGAGGAAGACGAGAAAGAAGAAGAGGAGGAGGAAGAGGAAGAAGAAGAGGAGAAGGAGGAAGAAGAAGATATTGGATTTATATCCCACCTTCCACTCTGAATCTCAGAGCGGCTCACAATCTCACTTTACCTTCCTGCTCTGCAACAGACACCCTGTGAGGTAGGCGGGGCTGAGAGAGCTCTGACAGAAGCTGCCCCTTTCAAGGACAACTCTGTGAGAGCCATGGCTGACCCAAGGCCATTCCAGCAGGAGCAAGTGGGGACTCAAACCTGGTTCTCCCAGATGAGAGTCCGCACACTTAACCACTACTCCAGAAATTCCAGGCGATCGGCAGCCTTAAATGTTGCCCGTCCCCTGCCAAACTCATACATCTGAGGCCTTTTCAGTTACTCTTTGAACATGGTTTGGTCCACACATGTCAAGAGCATTCTGGGAATGTCAGAAACCGTCACACTCACAAAACGATAGCAGTACTTCAAGCGCAAGAATCCTGGCGGATCGGGCAGCAGACAGGAACAATTCCTCCTGAGTAGGTCATCTGGAATACTGATGCTCCGCTGCTGCGGAATCAAGAACTTTCGGTTCATGCCCTGGCTGCACATGATCCAAGACACACTTGCTGCCACCTTCTGTGACATCACAAGGGGTGAGGACAGGATGGGATGGTTTGTGTCTCCTCGAGGTGGCAAAACATTTCGGGCAGGCCCCGATCCTATGCAGGATCAGCCTGCCCCAAGCAGGAGAAGAAGAATGCGGGGTGACAGGATAGAGGTTTGCAAGATTATGCGTGCGATGGAGAAAGTAGAGAAAGAAGTCCTTTTCTCCCTTTCTCACAATACGAGAACTCCTGGGCATTCCATGAAATTGCTGAGCAGTCGGGTTAGAACAAATAAAAGGAAGTCCTTCTTCACCCAAAGGGAATTCATTGCCGCAGGAGGTGGTGGCAGCTACAAGCATAGCCAGCTTCAAGAGGGAGTTAGATAAAAATATGGAGCAGAGGTCCATCAGTGTATTGTTGGAACTGTCAGGAGCAGTGATGCTCTGTATTCTTGGTGGTTGGAGGGGGAGGGGAATTGGAAGGGCTTCTAGCCCCACTTATGAACCTCCTGATGGCACTTGGGTTTTTTTTTGTTTGGCCACAGTGTGACACAGAGTGTTGGACTGGATGGGCCATTGGCCTGATCCAACATGGCTTCTCTCGTGTTCTTATGTTCTAAGAAGAAGAAGAAGACTGCAGATTTATACCCCGCCATTCTCTCTGAAGCAGAGACTCAGAGCGGCTTATAATCTCCTATATCTTCTCCTCCCACAACAGACACCCTGTGAGGTAGGTGGGGCTGAGAGAGCTCTGACAGAAGCTGTCCTTTCAAGGGCAACTCCTGCCAGAGCTATGGCTGACCCAAGGCCATTCCAGCAGCTGCAAGTGCAGGAGTGGGGAATCAAACCCGGTTCTCCCAGATAAGAGTCTGCACACTTAACCACTACACAAAGGTGCTCTCCTCTCAAAAATCCCCTCTCCCCCATTTCCTTAATTGCTCCGTTGAAGTTCTCAAGAGGTTGTTACCGAGTTTGTCCCCCAGCATTGTGAATGCACTACAACTGTGGGGAAGAGATAAGGGAACCAGAAATACCTTCTTGTCGATCAGCCCAGTTCCTCCTCTAAAAGCCGCAAGTCAAGAGCTGGTTCCAAGCTGCAGTTAAAAAACAAAAGAAAAAGAGAGAGAGGTTTTGGAGAGGTTCCTTTTGGGGCTCTTCAGCTCCAGTGCGCATCTCCAGTGCAGTTTCCAGTATGGTTTTCCGAAGAAACCAAAACTCTGGTGCAATGGTGGTCAAACTTGCTTAATGTAAGAGCCACACAGAATAAATATCAGATCAGAGTTGCAAGACATAAACACCAGAGGTTTGAGAGCCACAGGACAGGAAAAAAGGAAGGGTGGTAACCAAAGTGAAAAGAAAGCAAACTGACGGGGGAGGGGGGAGTGGTGGAAAGAAAGCAACTTTAACTTTAAATGCATTTTCCCCAACCCATAGGATAGCTTGGCTTGGTCCATCTAGTCCAGCCTCCTGTCTCACACAGTGGCCAGCCAGTTCCTCTGGAGGGCCAACAACAGGGCAAAGAGGTCGAGGCCTTCAAAAGAACATCAGAAGAGCCCTGCTGGATCAGACTAGTGAGGGTCCATCTAGTCCAGCATCCTGTCTCCCACAGTGGCCAGCCAGTTCCTCTGGAGGACCAACAACAGGGCATAGAGGCCGAGGCCTTCCTAAGAATATCAGGAGAGCCCTGCTGGATCAGACCAGGGAGGGTCGGTCTTAAACATATGAAGCTGCCTTATACTGAATCAGACCCTCGGTCCATTGAAGTCAGTATTGTCTACTCAGACTGGCAGCGGCTCTCCAGGGTCTCAAGCTAAGGTTTTTCACACCTATTTGCCTGGACCCTTTTAGCTGGAAATGCCGGGGATTGAACCTGGGACCTTCTGCTTACCAAGCAGATGCTCTACCACTGAGCCATCGTCCCTCCCCTTAGGGTTCATCTAGTCCAGCCTCCTGTCTCACACAATAGCCAATCAGTTCCTCTGGAGGGCCAACAACAGGGCAGAGAGGCCGAGGACTTCATAAGAACCTCAGAAGAGCCCTGCTGGATCAGACCAGGGAGGGTCTATCTAGTCCAGCCTCCTGTCTCACACAGTGGCCAGCCAGTGCCTCTGGAGGGCCAACAACAGGGCAGAGAGGCCGAGGCCTTCCCCTGAGAAGAACATCAGAAGAGCCCTGCTGGATCAGACCAGGGAAGGTCCATCTAGTCCAGCTTCCTGTCTCACTCAGTGGCCAACCAGTTCCTCTGGAGGGCCAACAACAGGGCAGAGAGGCCGAGGCCTTCATAAGAACATCAGAAGAGCCCTGCTGGATCAGACCAGGGAGGGTCGGTCTTAAACATATGAAGCTGCCTTATACTGAATCAGACCCTCGGTCCATCAAAGTCAGTATTGTCTACTTAGACTGGCAGCGGCTCTCCAGGGTCTCAAGCTAAGGTTTTTCACACCTATTTGCCTGGACCCTTTTAGCTGGAAACGCCGGGGATTGAACCTGGGACCTTCTGCTTACCAAGCAGATGCTCTACCACTGAGCCACCGTCCCTCCCCTTAGGGTCCATCTAGTCCAGCCTCCTGTCTCACACAGTGGCCAGCCAGTTTCTCTGAAGGGCCAACAACAGGGCAGAGAGGCTGAGGCCTTCATAAGAACCTCAGAATAGCCCAGCTGGATCAGACCAGTGAGGGTCCATCTAGTCCAGCCTCCTGTCTCACACAGTAGCCAATCAGTTCCTCCGGAGGGCCAAAAACAGTGCAGAGAGGCCGAGGACTTCATAAGAACCTAAGAAGAGCCCTGCTGGATCAGACCAGGGAGGGTCTATCTTGTCCAGCTTCCTGTCTCACACAGTGGCCAGCCAGTGCCTCTGGAGGGCCAACAACAGGACAGAGAGGCCGAGGCCTTCCCCTGAGAAGAACATCAGAAGAGCCCTGCTGGATCAGACCAGGGAAGGTCCATCTAGTCCAGCCTCCTGTCTCACACAGTGGCCAACCAGTTCCTCTGGAGGGCCAACAACAGGACAGAGAGGCCGAGGCCTTCATAAGAACATCAGAAGAGCCCTGGTGGACCAGACCAGGGAGGGTCCAGCTAGTCCAGCCTCCTGTCTCACACAGTAGCCAATCAGTTCCTCTGGAGGGCCAAAAACAGTGCAGAGAGGCCGAGGACTTCATAAGAACCTAAGAAGAGCCCTGCTGGATCAGACCAGGGAGGGTCTATCTTGTCCAGCTTCCTGTCTCACACAGTGGCCAGCCAGTGCCTCTGGAGGGCCAACAACAGGACAGAGAGGCCGAGGCCTTCCCCTGAGAAGAACATCAGAAGAGCCCTGCTGGATCAGACCAGGGAAGGTCCATCTAGTCCAGCCTCCTGTCTCACACAGTGGCCACCCAGTTCCTCTGGAGGGCCAACAACAGGACAGAGAGGCTGAGGCCTTCATAAGAACATCAGAAGAGCCCTGCTGGATCAGACCAGGGAGGGTCCATCCAGTCCAGCCTCCTGTCTCACTCAGTGGCCAACCAGTTCCTCTGGAGGGCCAACAACAGGGCAGAGAGGCTGAGGCCTTCATAAGAACCTCAGAAGAGCCCTGCTGGATCAGACCAGGGAGGGTCCACCTAGTCCAGCCTCCTGTCTCACACAGTGGCCAACCACTTCCTCTGAACACTCAAGAGCAGGGCAGAAAGGCCGAGGCCTTCTTTGCTGTTGCCTCCTGGCTCTGGGATTCAGAGGATTCATGCCCTTGAATGCGGCGGTCCCCCTCAGCCACCTGGGCTAGTAGCCACTAGCAGACTTCTCCTCCGCGAATCTATCGGATCCCCCTTTGTAGCTCTCTGTGCCCGCGGCCGTCACTACATCCTCCAGCAGCAAATTCTACATTTTAATCACTTCTCTGCTCCTGGCATAGAGGTAAATGACGTTCCATTTAACAGGTCTCATTTCGGTCAGGAGCTCAAAGGAGCGGCGCTTCCGGAACCTCTACATTTTATTGGGCTCTTTCCTTCTTACTCGCCCAAAAAAATACAGGTACTTGCTTCCCGTGTTCCCTCTAAGCTTCAGGGCCTTGTGAGCAAAAATTCTACTTCGTGAACTGCTGGCATTAAAGCTGTGAGGAAAAGGAAAGGTCCCCTGTGCAAGCTAGGGTTGCCAATCTCCAGGTGGGGGCAGGGGATCCCCCGGTTTGGAGACCCTCCCCTTGCTCCAGGGTCGTCAGAAAGCGGGGGGAGGGGAGGGAAATGACTGCTGGGACCTCCATTATTCCCTATCGAGATTTATTCCCATAGAAAATCATGGAGAATTGATCTGTGGGTATCTGGGGGTCTAGGGTGGCTGTTTTTTGGGGCAGAGGCACCAAATTTTCAGTATAGTATCTAGTGCCTCTCCCCAAAATACCCCCCAAGTTTCAAAAAGATTGGACCAGGGGGTCCAATTCTATGAGCCCCAAGAGAAGGTGCCCCTATCCATTATTTCCTATGGAAGGAAGCAATTGAAAAGGTGTGCCGTCCCTTTAAATGTGAGGGCCAGAACTCCCTTTGGAGTTCAATGATGCTTGTCACAGCCTTGATCTTGGCTCCACCCCAATGTCTCCTGGCTCCACCCCCAAAGTCTCCTGGCTCCACCCCCAAAGTCCCCAGATATTTCTTGAATTGGACTTGGCAAGCACCAGTCGTTTCCGACTCTGGGGTGACGTTGCTTTCACAACGTTTTCACGGCAGACCTTTTTACAGGGTGGTTTGCCCTGGCCTTCCCCAGTCCTCTACGCTTTCCCCCCAGCAAGCTGGGGACTCATCTGACCGACCCAGGAAGGATGGAAGTCAACCTCGAGCCGGCTACCTGAACCAGCTTCCGCCGGAATCGAACTCAGGCCTTGAGCAGAGGGCTCCGACTGCAGTACTGCAGCTTTACCACTCTGCGCCCCGGGCCTCTTTTTAAAGCTGTGAGCATCTGCATCAGATATTGTGCTCTGGGGTCATCCTTCCTGAGCTAAGACAAAAAGCTGTGAGCTGGAGGCTAAAAAAATCTGTGAGCTAGCCCCACGCTAGCTCAACACTGCTTGCTTCTGGGCTCCATTGTTCAAACCTCCTAGGAGAATTTGGCTGAACTCTTAAGATTTGACTCACTTTCTAACATTTTCCTCCACCAAAAAAAAGGGGAAATAACCAAAACATATCAAGCAGGCAGTTGGAAATCTTCCTCACGCCACTGGGGCCACGTAGAAGAAAGTAATTTAAAAAGTACGGTGGGAGTAAGGTTTTATTATGAAAGCATTTTAAGGTAGATGCTGACCTGATATAATTTAGCACACCTTCTGGTATTGTCAGGGGTGTGTGGCAGAGGCAAATGAGGTGCGCTCGTGAGCTCCGGCACCTCTTTTTCTACAAAATGTCCCCTGCCATTCAGCCTCTATCAAAGGGACAGCCCATTTTTCTTCAGCGCAGTTTGGGAACCCTGACACACGGCAAACAGCATGGATCAGATGCCCGGCTTCAAGAACAGTCGACCCAAAAGGCGGACAGAAGTGATCTGGTTTAAGAACTCCACAAAGCTATGGAAACAGGGAGCAAGAGAGGGCATCAAAGACGTTCCAGACCGGGGTTCAAAGCCTTCCGCATTCTCCAACCTGGGATCCCAGCAATACTGAACTCCAGTAGAATGAGGACAGGAAAGGCACTCTGCACATGCCCAGAGGGACTGCCAGCCACTTGGCTACTAGCTGAAACAACCCACCACTCTCCCACAGGTTCCCCTTTCACCTTGCTAGGTAGGCCACAGGCAAAACCTTGTGGCTGCCAACCAGTGTTCCCTCTAGGCTGTTTGTGTGAGCTGGCTCACTGTTTTTTAGCCTCCGGCTCACACAGATTTGTGTCTTAGCTCAGGTGAAAGGGCCCCAAAGCAAACTAAATGATGCAGTAGCTCACAACTTGAATGCCAAAGAATCATAGAGTTGGAAGGGACCTCTAGGGTCATCTAGTCCAACCCGCTGCACAATGCAGGAAACTCACAAACACCTCCCCCTAAATTCACAGGATCTTCATTGCTGTCAGATGGCCACCTAGCCGCTGTTGAAAAACCTCCAAGGAAGGAGAGCCCATCACCTCCCAAGGAGGAAGCCTGTTCCACTGAGGAACCGCTCTAACGGTCAGGAAGTTCTTCCTCATGTTGAGCTGGAAACTCATTTGATGTAATTTCAGCTCATTGGTTCTGGTCCTACCTTCCGGGGCCACAGAAAACAATTCCACACCTTCCTCTATAGGACAACCCTTCAAGTCCTTGAAGATGGTGATCCTATCACCTCTCGGCCGCCTCCTCTCCAGGCTAAACATCCTCAGCTCCTTCAACCTTTCCTCATAGGACTTGGTCTCCAGACCCCTCACCATCTTCGTCGCCCTCCTCTGGACCCGTTCCAGCTCGTCTAGATCCTTCTTAAAATGTGGTGCCCAAAACTGAACACAAAGTGGAATTTTTGCTCACAATGCTCCCCAGCTTAGAGGGAGCGTTGCTGCCAACTTTGGGTTGAGAAATTCCTAGAGATTTGGCTATGGGACCCTGGGGAGGGGGCTCAGCAAGGAACCAAGCAAGAGTTCAGTTTCTCCTGGGGAATCTGATCTCTGCAATCTGGAGAACAGCTGTAATTCCGGGAGATCTCCAGGTCTCTCCTGGAGCTCGGCAACCCTCCAAAGCCTCCCCTCCCCCCCAAAAGGGCTCGATTCCGCTGGCCGACCTCGCAGGGAGGGAAGCGGGTGTGTTTGAAGAGTTTCTGAACCCCGAACCATGCCTGAGCAATGCCCCGGGGTAGGGTCGTCAAGTCTGACAAGAAATAGCGGGGGACTTTGGGGGTGGGGCCAGGAGACTTTGGGGGTGGGGCCAGGAGCATGGGTGTGGCAAGCATGATCGAGCTCCAAAGGGAGTTCTGGCCATCCCATCGAAAGGGACCACTGCACTCCTTTTAAAATGCCTGCCCTCTATTTGGGATGAGGAAGGATAGGGGCGCCTTCTTTGGGGGTTCACAGAACTGAATCCCCTGGTCCAATCTTTTTGAAACTTGGGGGGTATTTTGGGGAGAGGCACTGGATGCTATGCTGAAAACTTGGTGCCTCAACCTCAAAAGACAGCCCCTCCAGAGCCCCAGATACCCGCGGATCAATTTTCCATTATTTCCGATGGGAATAAGTCTCCATAGGGAATAATGGCGTGCCCAGCAGACATTTCCCTCCCCTCCCCTCCCGCTTTCTGATGACCCTGAAGCAGGGGGAGGGCCTCCAAACAGGGGGATCCCCTGCCCCCACCTGGGGATTGGCAACCCTAGCTCCCGGTATGGCACCGCAGGCCCCCTTTTGCACTAGGGTTGCCAAGTCCAATTCAAGAAATCTCTGGGGACTTTGGGGGTGGAGCCAGGAGACTTTTGGGGTGGAGCCAGGAGCGAGGGTGCGGCAAGCACGCTCGAATTCCAAAGGGAGTTCTGGCCATCCCATCTAAAGGGACCATTGCACATTCTTAAAATGCAGGGAGGGACGGTGGCTCAGTGGTAGAGCATCTGCTCGGGGAAACAGAAGGTCCCAGGTTCAATTCCCGGCATCTCCAAAGAAGGGTCCAGGCAAACAGGTGTGAAAAACCTCAGCTTGAGACCCTGGAGAGCCGCTGCCAGTCTGAGAAGACAATACTGACTTTGATGGACCAAAGGTCTGATTCAGTATAAGGCAGCTTCACATGTTCATTCCCTCTATTTGGGATGAGGAAGGAGAGGGGCACCTTCTTTGGGGGCTCGCAGAACTGAACCCCCTGGTCCCATCTTTTTGAAACTTGCCCCGCGTTTTGAGGAGAGTCGCCGGACGGTATGCTGAAAATCTGGTGACGCTACCTCAAACCAACAGCCCACCAGAGCCCCAGAAAGACACGGATCAATTCCCCATGATACCCGAGGGGAATGGGTCTCCATAGGGAAGAATGGAGCGCCCAGGACATTTCCACCCCCCCCATCCGCTTTCTGATGATCCTGAAGGGGGGGGGAGGGCCTCCAAACCCGGGGATCCCCCGCCCCCACCTGGGGATTGGCAACCCAAGCCCCGGGCCCCGATCCTGGAGAGCGGGCGCCTTCCTTCCCCGATCCCTCCAACCTCTCCCCAGCAGATTACCTCCTTCTCCCGCCAAGGCGCCTCCAGTCCGCCGCCGCCTAGCCGCTCCTCCGCTCCTCCGCTCCGGCTGGCGCATCTCCCCAGCAGCATTAGGTCTCCGCCCCGTCCCTCCTCTGCCCGCCGCCCGCCCTCCAGGGGCCGCCCCTCGGTTCCCACCACGCCCTCCCCTCCCGCCCTGTAGGTGGCAACGGGGCGGGGCAGGGCCTTGCGGGTGGGAGCCCCCGGATTCGTTCCCAGGGTCGTCCCCTCAGGTCCACCTCTCCAAAACCCTGAAGTTGCCATAGGCTTGCTAGGTCCAAATCAAGAAATATCTGGGGACTTTGAGGGGGGGGAGTGCAGCCGCGGCAAGGGTGGGACGAGCGCAGTCGAACTCCAAAAGGGGAGTTGCGGCCATCCCGTTGAAAGAGACCACTGCACGCCTTTTAAATGCCTTCCCTCCATTGGAAAGAATGAAGGACAGGGGCACCTTCTTTAGGGGCTCATGGAATTGGACCCCCTGGTCCAATCCTTTTGAAACTTGGAAGGTGTTTTGTGGAGAGGCACTGGATGATATGCTGCAGAACTGGTGCCTCTACAACAAAAAATAGCCCCCCCAGAAGCCCAGATAGGCATGGATCCATTCTCCATAATACCCTATAGCAGGGGTGGCCAACGGAAGCTCTCCAGACGTTTTTTTTGCCTACAACTCCCATCAGCCCCAGTCGTTGGCCATGCTGGCTGGGGCTGATGGGAGTTGTAGGTAAAAAAAACATCTGGAGAGCTACCGTTGGCCACCCCTGCCCTATAGGAATGGGTCTCCATAGGGAATAATGGAGTGCTGAAGACATTTTTCTCCCTCCCCCCACTTTCTGATGACCCTGAAGCGAGGGGAGGGTCTCCGAACGGGGGGATCCCCTGCCCCCACCTGGGGATTGGCAACCTTAGGTTGCTAACTCTGGGCCCAGAGATTCCTAGAGTTCAAGGAGAAGGAGCTGGGCTAAGGTTGCCAACTCCAGGCTTAGGAATATCTGGAGACTGGAAGGTGGAGTTTAGGGAGGGGATATGGCTGTTGCCAGGTCTGCATTGGGAAATACCTGGGGATTTGAGGGGTGGATCCAGGAGAGGGCGGGGTTTAGGGAGGGGAGGGGCCTCAGGATGGTACAATGCCCTAGAGCCCGCCCTTCCAAGCCGCCATTTTCTCCAGGGGAGCTGCTTTCTGCCAGCTGGAGATCCGTTGCCTATGAAGAAAGGTTATAACGCTTGGGGCTCTTTAGCTTGGAGAAACGTCGACTGTGGGGTGACATGATAGAGGTTTACAAGATAATGCATGGGATGGAGAAGGTAGAGAAAGAAGTACTTTTCTCCCTTTCTCACAATACAAGAACTCGTGGGCATTCAATGAAATGGCTGAGCAGTCGGGTTAGAACGGATAAAAGGAAGTCCTTCACCCAAAGGGTGATGAACATGTGGAATTCACTGCCACAGGAGGTGGTGCCGGCTACAAGCATAGCCAGCTTCAAGAGGGGTTTGGATAAAAATATGGAGCAGACGTCCATCAGTGGCTATTAGCCACAGTGTGTGTATATAAATATATGTGTGTGTGTGTGTGTGTGTGTGCATATACGCACACACATATATTGGCAGAACTCAAACTTGGCGCCTGAGTTTTGGCCCCTGGGTGTGACACAGAGTGTTGGACTGGATGGGCCATTGGCCTGATCCAACATGGCATCTCTTATGTTCTTACATGACACAGAGTGTTGGACTGGAGGGGCCGCTGGCCTGATCCAACATGGCTTCTCTTACGTTCTTATGTGACACAGAGTGTTGGACTGGATGGGCCACTGGCCTGATCCAACAGGGCTTCTCTTCTGTTGCAAAAATGGGAGATCTCCGGGCCCCACCTGGAGGCTGGCAACCCTAAGTAACTTGGTAGGATATAATGCCATAAAGTCCACCTACCAATGCAGCCATTTTCTCCATCAGAAGCGGAATGAAGGTTTTAAAGTAATAAATTATCACCATCATGTTGTCATTATGAATTGTCCTCTGTGCGATGTACAGGAACATTAAAACATCTGCCAGAGGAAAAAACATAAATAAGTGATTTATGTAGTCTGGAGATCAGATGTAATTCCAGGAAAACCTTGGGGGCTGGCACCCTGGACTTGAGTGAGGGAAGGACTGCAGTGGGGTATAACGCCACACCCCCCTCTCTCCAGAACGGTCATTTCCTCCTCTTTTGAGTATTTAAAGGGCTAGGTGTGGCCAAACTGGTTTTGGAGCCTCGTGTGGCTCTTTTACACACATCGTGTGGATCTTGAAGCCTCCGCCACCCTATTGGCCGGCTTGGAGAAGGCACCTCTCTTTAAACTGCTTCGCCAAGCTAGCTGGCAGTTTGGAGAATGCATTTAAAGTTAAAGTTGCTTCCTTTCCACCCCTCCCTCCCTTCCCACCTCCCTTCCTACCCACATCTGACATTCATGTCTTGCGGCTCTCAGACAGCTGGCATTTATTCTATGTCTCTCAGACAGCTGACATTTATTCTATGAGAGCCAGTTTGGTGTGGAGAGCCAGTTTGGTGTAGTGGTTAAGTGTGCGGACTCTTATCTGGGAGAACCGGGTTTGATTCCCCACTCCTCCACTTGCACCTGCTGGCATGGCCTTGGGTCAGCCATAGCTCTGGCAGAGGTTGTCCTTGAAAGGGCAGCTGCTGTGAGAGCCCTCTCCAGCCCCACCCACCTCACAGGCTGTTTGTTGCGGGGGAGGAAGGTAAAGGAGATTGTGAGCTGCTCTGAGACTCTTCGGAGTGGAGGGCGGGATATAAATCCAATATCTTCTTCTTTTTCTTCTATGTTGCTCTTTTGTTAAGCAAGTTTGGCCATCCCAGGGCGAGAAGAAAGCCAGGGTCTCTCTCCCCACTCCTGTGGGTCAAAGAGACCAAAGCAGAAAAGTCAAGAAAGGGCAACTCTGTGCTAAGCAAGCCCCACCCCCCACAAAGAAGAAACCACACACCCCTTCAGACGCAAGCCTCACCTCTCACGGGGCAAGCTAGTCCAGGGGGGTCGATGGGGACCCTCTCTCTACCTCCTGGCCTCCCCCTCTCTCCTGCCACCTGATTTCTCACAGGAAAGTTCCTCTGTATCCCTTCTGTGGCATGAGTGACAATAACAGGGGCCTACCTTGCAGGGGTGGTAGGGGTTACTGAGACTATTGCACACGCAGCAGGGCCGGGCACTTTGGACCGGCTGCATTTCTCAACTTCCTCTGCTTGTGGTTGATGTTTTTCAGTTTGTACACGGTAATGGAAAGGGCATCATAGACCAGCGATATTCAAATCAAGGAGCACTTCGATGGTATCAAAGTACAGCCCCGCGCTCACACACACAGAGAGACTCAAACAGTGAAAGTGAGTCTGCGTAAACAGAATGAACGCAACCGATGCTTCCTCTATTGCTTCGCCCCCCCTCCCTTTCTCTCCCTTTTACCTCACTCTCTCATATCAATTACCCAATCGTAATCTCCCTGGGGCCAGGACCTCTCTTGCTTTTTATAAGAGCACAGTGGCCACAGATGTTTGCGCCTTGAAGAACTGCGCATGCATGCAAAAGCTCGTACCCAAAATTAAACTTGCTGGGTTTTAAAGTTTTAAAGTTAAGAACATAAGAGAAGCCATGTTGGATCAGGCCAATGGCCCATCCAGTCCAACACTGTGTCACATAAGAACATAAGAGAAGCCATGTTGGATCAGGCCAGTGGCCCCTCCAGTCCAACACTTTGTGTCACAGAAGAACATAAGAGAAGCCCTGTTGGATCAGGCCAATGGCCCATCCAGTCCAACACTCTGTGTCACAGAAGAACATAAGAGATGCCATGTTGGATCAGGCCAGTGGCCCCTCCAGTCCAACACTCTGTGTCACATAAGAACATAAGAGAAGCCCTGTTGGATCAGGCCAGTGGCCCCTCCAGTCCAACACTCTGTATCACACAGTAACCACTCTGTATCACACACACATACACACTGTGGCTAATAGCCACTGAAGGACCTCTGTTCCATATTTTTATCCAATCCCCTCTTGAAGCTGGCTATGCTTGTAGCCGCCACCACCTCCTGTGGCAGTGAATTCCACATGTTAATCACCCTTTGGGTGAAGAAGTACTTCCTTTTATCCGTTCTAACCCAACTGCTCAGCAATTTCATCGAATGCCCACGAGTTCTTGTATTGTGAGAAAGGGAGAAAAGGACTTCTTTCTCTACTTTCTCCATCCCATGCATTATCTTGTAAACCTCTTGTAATCTTGGAGAAGGCATCTGTCTCTTTAAATCGATTCTCCAAGCCAAACCAGCCGGCAGCTTGGAGAAGGCATTTAAAGTTAAAGCTGCTTTCTTTCCACCTCTCCTTCCTTCCCTCCCCCTATCTATTTGCCTGCCTTCCTTGTGGCTCTCAAACATCTGAGGTTTATTCTCTGTGGCTCAAATGTCAAACAAGTCTGGCCACCCCTGATCGAATCTCTCTCCTGCCTTTCTCTCCACTGGAGACCCAAAGCAGTTTACATTGTTCTCTTTGCCTCCATTTTAGCCTCATGACAACTCTGTGAGGTAGGTTATTTTATTTATTTATCTTTGGATTTATATCCCACCTTCCCCGCAAGCCGGCTCAGGCTGGGAGCATGTGACTGGCCAGAGATCACCCAGCAAGCTTCCATGGCAGACTGGGGGATTCAAACCTGGATCTTCCAGTTCCCAGTCCAGTGCTCTCAGAATCACAGAATCATAGAGTTGGAAGGGACCTCCAGGGTCACCTAGTCCAACCCCTTGCACAATGCAAGAAATTCACAAATATCTCTGTTCACAAATATCAAATATTGAGAGCCAGTTTAGTGTAGCGGTTAAACGTGCCGACTCTTCTCTGGGAGAACCTGGTTTGATTCCCCACTCCTCCACTTGCAGCTGCTGGAATGGCCTTGGGTGAGCCATACCTCTCGTAGGAGTTGTCCTTGAAAGGGCAGCTTCTGTCAGAGTTCTCTCAGCCCCACCCACCTCACAGGGTGTCTGTTGTGAGGGGGAAAGATATAGGCAGGGCTTAAAAAAAATAATTTAGCAGGAACGCAGTTCCAGCTGGCTTAGTGTCAGGGGTGTGTGGCCTAATATGCAAATTAATTCCTGCTGGGCTTTTTTTGGTAGAAGGGGATTGTAAGCCACTTTGGATATAGGAGATTGTAAGCCACTCTGGTTCAGAGAGAAGGGCGGGATATAAATCTGCAGTCTTCTTCTTCCCCTTCAATTCACAGGAACCACGTTGCCGTCAGATGGCCATCTAGCCTCTGTTTAAAAACCTCCAAGGAAGGAGAGCCCACCACCTCCCGAGGAGGAAGCCTGTTAGAATCATAGAAGAGTTGGAAGGGACCTCCAGGGTCATCTAGTCCAGCCCCGTAAACAATGCAGGAAACTCACAAACCCCTCCCCCTAAATTCACAGGATCCTCATTGCTGTCAGATGACCATCTAGCCTCTGTTTAAAAACCTCCAAGGAAGGAGAGCCCACCACCTCCCAAGGAGGAAGCCTGTTCCACTGAGGAATCACTCTAACGGCCAGGAAATTCTTCCTAATGTTGAGCTGGAAATGCTTTTGATTTCATTTCAACCTGTTGGTTCTGGTCCCGCCTTCTGGGGCCACAGAAAACAATTCTGCACCATCCCCTGTAGGACAGCCCTTCAAGGTCTTGAAGATGGTGATCCTATCACCTCTTAACAGGTACATTGCAACCAACTCTCTTTATCAATGATCCTTAAAGGGCACCCGTTGGAAGGCTGACGGGAGTTGAAAGACTGTTTGTGCACACTGTTGGGGGAGATGCGCCCCGCTCACCACTTCTGCCCAGGGTGCCCGCAGACGCCCAGATGGTGTTTTGCCCATCAGATGCCGGGTGGGGTTGGAGCAAGGGGAAGGGGTGTTGGTGGATATTTCTGAACTGCAAATAACCTCTGGGGAAATCAAAAGAGGAAATACCTCCTACACTTCCTTCTCTGGCTCAAAAAAGCATGACGGTTCTGGAGGGCCGGTCCTTATCCCCTGGCCAGATAAATTTCGGCTTCTGGGGTCGGCCTGTTGTGTGGGAAGTGATGTCTCTGGAGCACTTCTCTCTTTGCATTTCTGAGAATGGGGGAGGGGAGCAGGCAGGAGCGTAAGCTGGGCCTTATGCTGAATTCCCAAATGCAAGTTTATTTTTCTTTATGTTCTGTATAGCCCAATTTCTCCCAGGGGCTTAGGGTTGCCAAGTCCAATTCAAGAAATACCTGGGGGCTTTGGGGGTGGAGCCAGGAGATATTAGGGGTGGAGCCAAGATCAAGGCTGTGACAAGCATCGTTGAACTCCAAAGGGAGTTCTGGCCGTCGCATTTAAAGGGACGGCACACCTTTTCAATGCCTTCCTTCCATAGGAAATAATGAAGGATAGGGGCACCTTCTTTTGGGGCTCAGAGAATTGGACCCCCTGGTCCAATCTTTTTGAAACTTGGGGGGCATTTTGGGGAGAGGCACTAGATGCTATACTGAAGATTTGGTGCCTCTATCCCAAAAAACAGCCCCCTCCAGAGCACCAGATACCCGCAGATCAATTCTCCATTATTTTCTATGGGAATAAATCTCCATAGGGAATCATGGAGTGCCCAGCAGACATTTCCCTCCCCTCCCCCCGCTTTCTGACGACCCTGAAGCGGGGGGAGCGTCTCCAAACCGGGGGATCCCCTGCCCCCACCTGGGGATTGGCAACCCTACAGGGACTCAAGGTGCATGACTCAGAGTCAATGAAATGGGATGCTGAATAACCGATGCATTAGGACAAGGGTGTCGGACTCATTTGTTACGAGGGCTGGATCTGACAAAAATGAGACCTTGTTGGCCAGGCCAGTTTGGTGTAGTCCCCAGATATTTCTTGAATTGGACTTGGCAACCCAGGAGAGCCAGTTTGGTGTAGTGGTTAAGTGTGCGGACTCTTATCTGGGAGAACCGGGTTTGATTCCCCACTCCTCCACTTGCACCTGCTGGAATGGCCTTGGGTCAGCCAGAGCTCTGGCAGAGGTTGTCCTTGAAAGGACAGCTTCTGGGAGAGCTCTCTCAGCCCCACCCACCTCACAGGGTGTCTGCTGTGGGGGAGGAAGATAAAGGAGATTGTGAGCCGCTCTGAGACTCTAAAATTCGGAGTGGAGGGTGGGATATAAATCCAATATCTTCTTCTTCATTATCTTCATGTGTGTACCTATTTAAGATTAGGTAGCACAGATATAAACTTTATAAAGGACACAGTCAAACACAGTAAAATATTTTTTAAAAAACATGCCCAAAACATTAACACTCATTGGTCTTAAAGGTGCTTTCCTTGTATCTCTGCCATAGGATCCAGGGAACTGGGCAAAGGAAGCTCTGGCTCTTTCCTTCCTTCCCTAGGGGACCAGGAGGGGGAAGAGCCTCAGCCAATAGAAGGAAGAGAGGCTTGGCTTAGTAGCTCTGCTGTGCGATTGAGAGAGCCTGGCAAAGCAAGCTCTGCTTCTCCCCCTTTCGTCCGCAGTGTATTGTGTTCAGTTTTGGGCACCACATTTTAAGAAGGCTATAGACAAGCTGGAATGGGTCCAGAGGAGGGCGATGAAGATGGTGAGGGGTCTGGAGATCAAGTCCTATGAGGAAAGGTGGAAGGAGCTGGGCATGTTTAGCCTGGAGAGAAGGCGGCTGAGAGGTGATACGATCATCATCTTCCACTACTTGAAGGGCTGTCGTATAGAGGATGGTGTGGAATTGTTTTCTATGGCCTCAGAAGGTCAGACCATAGAACCACTGGGTTGAAATTAAATCAGAAGAGTTTCCAGCTCAACATTAGGAAGAACTTCCTGACCGTTAGAGCGGTTCCTCAGTGGAACAGGCTTCCTCAGGAGGTGGTGGGCTCTCCTTCCTTGGAGGTTTTTCAACAGAGGCTGGATGGCCATCTGACAGCAATGAGGATCCTGTGAATTTAGGGGGAGGCGTTTGTGAGTTTCCTGCATCGTGCAGGGGGGTGGACTAGATGACCCTGGAGGCCTGTTCCAACTCCATGATTCTATGATCTTAGGGGAACTGATCTCTGTAATCAGGAGCTGAAATTTCAGGGGATCTCCAGATCCCACCTGGAGGATGGCATCTCTATTCCCAGGGCTGAGCTGAAAGCTGAAATGCATGCCCATGTGTTAATGAGCAGCATCCTTCCTACGGTTGCCAACCTCCGGGTGGCGGATGAAATCTGCCGGTCTTACAACTGCTCTCTAGAGCAGAGAGGTCAATACCCCTGGAGAAAATGGCTGCTCCAGAAAAAGACTTCTACGGCATCACATTGCTGCTGAGCTCCACTCTCAAACTTCCCTTCCTGAGCTCCACCCTCCGAGATCTCAAGGAATTTCCCAACCTAGAGTTGGCACCCCTAGATTCTCTCCTTTCTCCTACCAGCAGGAGCACAGTGGGGCAGAGAGGGAACTCTGCAAACACTGTCTACTTCCCCAACCGCTATTGGGGACAGCCCCCAGCTTACTGAAGTCCTTCTCTTCGCCTACTTTGAATAGACAAATACAGGCATTTTTTTTCTGTTAAAAGAAGGAACTAGGCCAGCCCTTCATGCAAAGCGGGGCCAGGAAGCCTCTAACTTCTGCAGAAATTGAGGCTGTGGATCTCCCCTCCCTCCCCCCCACCCTTTCTCTCTCCTAGATCCCTGAGCAAGAGATCTTTTTTGTTGTTTAGTCGCACGTTCAAATCCGACTCTCTGCGACCCCATGGACAAAGTCACGCCACGCCCTCCTGTCTTCCACCATCGTCCAAAGTCTACTCAAATTCATGTTTGTTACATCAGTAATGCTGTCCAGCCGTCTCCTCTTTTGCCGTCCCCTGCTTCTTTTGCCTTCTGTCTTTCCCAGCATCAGGGTCTTCTCCAGGGAGTGCTCCCTTCTCATTGGGTGGCCAAATGAGAAGGGACCCCTCACTGGAGAAGACCCTGATGCTGGGAAAGACAGAAGGCAAAATGTTGAGTATCGGACTCTGCACCCGCGCCGCGCAAGCCGGGACGTCCTCGGGTTACCTGGCGCAGCGCGGGAAAAGTCACCGCCAATCAAGACCAAGCGCGGGAAGTTTAACTGGCCAGGATTGGGCTGGCCAGCAGGGGGGTTGATCCGGGGTGCATGTATATATTAGCGGACCCGGCCGCGTGTTTCCCAGTTCTGTAATGTATCAGCGATTAAAGACCAATGCCTTTACCACGTCTCGTCTCCCAGTACATTACACTGGCGACGAAGGTGGGATCTAGATAGGTCCGGCCGGAGACGAGGAAGGCGAGAGACCGCAGGATCGGGCAGCCCGCCGCCACCATGGCGAACTCGAGCGTAACGACGGGCCATCTTGCGGAATTCAACCCGGAGCACCCCGAGAGATGGGAGACCTACACCGAAAGGGTCGAGTGCTACCTGCGGGCGAACCTGATCGACGATGACGAGAGAAAGAGAGACGTCCTGCTGAGCGTCTGTGGCGAAGAGACCTTCGAGATCGCACGAGGTCTCTCCGCTCCAGCTAAGCTGACGGAGAGGACCTACCGGGAAGTCATGAGGCTCCTCACGGGCCACTTTTCACCCCAACCGTCCATCGTCGCCCGCCGATTCCTCTTCCACAAGAGGGACCAAAAGTCGGGGGAGACAGCGGCGGTCTACCTGGCGGCCCTTCGGCAGATCGCCGGAAATTGCAACTTTGACAAAAGGGACGAAGCCCTGCGGGACCGTTTCGTCTGGGGCCTCCGCGACGAGCGATTGCAGCAGAAGCTCTTCGCGAAGGAGGAGCTAACGCTACAACAAGCCTTCAACGAGGCAACGGCCTTCGAGAGGGCCACCAAGGCGTTCGGCCAGCCACGAGGTGAAGCAGTCCACCAAGGGGAAACGGAGCCAGAAGACCGAACAGAGGAAGAAGCGTTTCAACTCCGGCGGCCCCAAAGAACGGACACAAGGGCCCCCACTAGACAGCGAGCGACGGAGAGGGCCACCGCCACCACCGGTCCCAGATGCGCCAGCTGCGGCGACCCCCACGAGCGCCGGGACTGCCCGTACCGCAACCTGGACTGCCGCAGCTGCGGAAAGACGGGCCACATCGCTCGGGCTTGCCGGGCCAAGAACAGCCGCCGACAACCATCAGCGCATCACGACTCCCTGGACACCCACACGACGGCATCCACCACTCTGCAGGTATTGAACTTGCCCCTATCGGCCCCAGACAAGGTCAAAATGTCGGTCCTAATCGAGGGCGCCCCCTGCACCATGGAAGTGGACTCGGGTTCCTCCATCTCCATCATTTCGGAGGAAACCCTCAAGAAACTATGCCCCCACCGCCGCCTTCAAACGAGGCCAGCGGACTTCGTACTGAGGGACTTTCAGAAGAACCCAGTACACATCGTGGGGTGGGCCCGGGTGCACGTGGAAAGAAGGGGTTTCAGAGGGCCCCTGGACATCCTAGTGGTCAAGCGCCAACTGACCACACTTCTAGGGTTGGCTTGGTTCAATCCCCTGGGGATCCAGCTGGTGGGGGTGGACCACTTGCAGGCAAGCAATTTCGACGGGGTCTGCCGAGAGTTCCCCGAGGTCTTTGATGGGTCTTTGGGGAGCTATAAGGGTCCGCCCATCACCCTACCGATTGACCCAATGGTCAGGCCCATAAGGCTTAAAGCGAGGCGCGTCCCGTTCGCCCTTAAGCCGAAAATAGAGGCAGAACTGGACCGCCTAACGGCCCAGGGCGTCCTAGAACCGGTAACATACGCGGAATGGGAAACCCCCATAGTAACGCCCGTCAAACCCAATGGGGAGGTGAGGATCTGCGCTGACTACAAGTGCACGATCAATAAGGCGCTACAAGACAACCCCTACCCAGTCCCGGTGGTCAGCCACGTCCTAGCAGCGCTAGCCGGGGCGAAGGTTTTTGGGAAGCTGGACTTAGCACAAGCATACCAGCAACTGCCGGTCGACGCTAAGACAGCGGAGGCGCAGACGATCGTGACCCACAGGGGCGCGTTCAGGGTTAAACGGCTGCAGTTCGGGGTCAGTGTGGCTCCGGGGATATTCCAGAGCATAATGGACTCTCTCCTTAAAGGGATCCCCGGAGTTCAACCCTTCTTTGACGACGTTTTAATCGCCGCCCCCAATGAAGGAGAGTTCTGCTGCCGCCTGCGCGAGGTCCTCAGGCGGTTCCAAGCGGCGGGGCTGAGAGTCAAAAAGGAGAAATGTTTGTTAGGGGTCCCGCGAGTGGAGTTCCTGGGGTTCGCCGTGGACGCGGCGGGGATACACCCGACGGCGGACAAGACCAGGGCCATAGTCCAGGCTCCTGCGCCCAAATGCAAGGCAGAACTACAGAGTTTTTTAGGATTGTTGAACTTTTATCACACGTTCCTACCGCACAAAGCCGCCGTAGCGGAACCGTTGCACCGTTTGCTGGATAAACAGGCCCCGTGGGTCTGGGGCCAACGCCAAGCCGCGGCGTTCCAAGCAGTGAAGGACCTCTTGGTCTCTAACGCGGTACTTCACCACTACGACGAAAACCTACCCCTGATCCTAGCTTGCGACGCCTCCCCCTACGGAGTAGGAGCGGTTTTGGGGCACCAACTCCCGGACGGGAGGGAAGTGCCAGTCGCGTACTATTCACGGACTCTATCTCCAGCGGAGCGGAACTACGCTCAAATTGACAAGGAGGCCTTGGCGATCGTGGCGGGGGTGCACAAGTTCAACGACTACCTCTACGGTAGGCGTTTCACCATCGCCACGGACCACAAGCCGCTCCTGGGCCTCCTAGCTCCAGACCGTCAGACCCCCCAAATCCTATCCCAGAGGGTCCTGAGGTGGAACCAGTTCCTGAACTCCTACACGTATGAACTGATCCACCGCCCGGGTAAAGCCATGGGACACGCCGATGCCCTCAGCCGCCTGCCGCTCCCCATGACAGAACCGGATCCCGCCCCTGCACATGGGGTAATGCTCATTGAATCGCTCCCCGAGCGCCCCCTGCACGCGGCGGAGGTGGCTCGGGCAACAGGGAGGGACCGCATCCTGGCACGGGTCAGGGACTGGGTGGGGAGGGGGTGGCCATCAGGCAAAGTCGAAGACGCGTTCAGGCCATTCGCGTCCAGGAAGGACGAGCTATCAACCCACAAGGGGTGTGTGCTTTGGGGCAGTCGGGTGGTGGTTCCCCCCCCCTTGCGCAAGCAGGTGCTGGAAGACCTCCACGAGACCCACCCGGGCATCGTGAGGATGAAAGCCCTGGCCCGTAGTTATGTGTGGTGGCCGGGCATGGATGAGGAGATAGAGGGGTGGGTGAGGAGGTGCCAACCCTGCCAAGAATCCCGGCCCGATCCCCCATCAGCCCCGGTCCACAGATGGGAGTCTAACAGGCGACCATGGTCCCGCCTCCACTTAGATTTTGCAGGCCCGTATCAGGGCCAAATCTTTTTTATACTTGTGGATGCCTACACAAAATGGCTGGAGGTGATTCCAGTAGCCTCAACCTCCACAGCAGCAGCCGTCCGGGCACTCAGGAGGGTCCTATGCACGCACGGGATCCCAGACACCCTGGTGACGGATAACGGTACTGCATTCACCTCCCGGGAATTCCGGGAGTTCACGGAGAGGTACCTCATACGACACATAAGATCCGCACCCTTCCATCCGGCCACCAACGGCCAGGCAGAGCGGATGGTGCGGACCACCAAGGAAGCACTGGGGAGAATAGTACAAGGGGATTGGGACCACCGCCTCTCAGCCTTCCTGTTCCACAACAGGATCACCCCAAACCCTATAACGGGATCCAGCCCCGCAGAACTGCTTATGGGGAGGAAACTGACAACACGCCTAGACAGGCTGCACCCCGACCGGGCCCCCGAGGTCCGCGGGTCCCCAGAGGTCCGGGAGGCGGTGCGGGGGTTCTTTCCGGGTGACCCGGTATACGCGAAGAACTTCGCAAGCGGTCCCGAGTGGGTCGCGGGGAGAGTCCTTAGGGTGACAGGTTCCAGGTCATACGAGGTGACCACCGAGGGGGGCCAGGTACTAAGGCGGCACATAGATCAGCTGCGCCGCCGCACCCTACCCGAAGAAACAGAGGAGGTAGGGAATAGGGATCCGCGGGCAACCGAAGGTCCGGAAGGGCGCTCGCCAATACAGGAACTACCCACTTATGACGCCCCCAGAGACACCGAACCAGAGCCGGAGCCTGAAACAGACCCCAACATCCCGCAGCCAGAAGCAGCATCGCCCACAACGGAACCAGCCTCCGCACCAAGAGCGACCCCGAGGAGATCGACACGGGAACGGAGAGCACCGGCGTACCTCCGGGACTATGTGGTTTAAACTAAGGGGGGAGGAGTGTTGAGTATCGGACTCTGCACCCGCGCCGCGCAAGCCGGGACGTCCTCGGGTTACCTGGCGCAGCGCGGGAAAAGTCACCGCCAATCAAGACCAAGCGCGGGAAGTTTAACTGGCCAGGATTGGGCTGGCCAGCAGGGGGGTTGATCCGGGGTGCATGTATATATTAGCGGACCCGGCCGCGTGTTTCCCAGTTCTGTAATGTATCAGCGATTAAAGACCAATGCCTTTACCACGTCTCGTCTCCCAGTACATTACACAAAAGAAGAAGGGGACGGCAAAAGATGAGATGGCTGGACCAGCGCGGGCCTTTCCGACGCCCTCCCGGGCGGAGGAGCACCGGGGGGTGGTGGTGGTGGTAGAGGCCGGGGAAGCCTCGGAAAGGCCCGCGGTGGTCGCTGGAGGCCCTCCATCCACCAGGCTGTCTCTTCCTTTGAGAACGCACGCATAGCTGGTCTTGAGGACAAAAGGAGATCGAGGAAGAATCGCACTGCTACAGCACCAACCCCAAATCAGACTTTTCCCTGCAGCCACAGTGGCCGGACCTGCCTGTCCCGCATCGGTCTTGTCAGCCACCAGCGAGCCTGCAGCAGACGTGGACTACTGCACCCTTCTTAAATCTTCGTTCGCGAAGTCAAGCCGAGAGAGAGAATTCATACAGTATGCACAGTCCTTTATAAGGACAAAATTAGGTGAAGTTATATAGTAAGCGCCGTCTTTCTTGGGACCAATAAGCCTCAAAGGGTTTCAGCCGAGGACTGGCAAAGTAGAGTCTTCTTCACAAGTCAAACTGCTGTAGAAAAAAGGCCAACAGTAGCAGACAGCGACGAAGGCGGCGCCTCTCTGCCTCCGTTTTTCTGAAGCTTCCGCAGGCTTAATGCAAAAGATTTACAAATTTGATAATGGAAATCAATCCTTCAAATGCAATGAAAGTTGTGTTTATAATGTGGTGCTGGGCACTCCATTATTCCCTAAGGAGACCGATTCCCATAGGGAATAATAGAGAATTGATCTGCAGGTATCTGGGGCTCTGTGGGGGGGGGGGCTGTGTTTTGAGGTAGAGGCACCAAAGTTTCAGCATAACATCCAGTGCCTCTCCTCAAAATACCTCCCAAGTTTCAAAAGGGTTGGAACAGGGGGTCCAATTCTATGAGCCCCAAATCAAGGTGCCCCTATATCCTTCCTTATTTCCAATGGAAGGGAGGCATTTAAAAGGCATGTGGTGTGATGGCCAGAACTCCCTTTGGAGTTCATGAACATATGAACATCTGAAGCTGCCTTATACTGAATCAGACTCTCGGTCCATCAAAGTCAGTATTGTCTTCTCAGACTGGCAGCGGCTCTCCAGGGTCTCAAGCTGAGGTTTTTCACACCTATTTGCCTGGACCCTTTTTAGTTGGAGATGCCAGGATTGAACCTGGGACCTTCTGCTTCCCAAGCAGATGCTCTACCACTGAGCCACCATCCCTCCCCAGAGTTCAGTGATGCTTGTCACAACCTTGTTCCTGGCTCCACCCCCAACGCCTCTTGGCTCCACTCCAAAGTCCCCAGATATTTCTTTAATTGGACCTGGCAACCCTGATTGGGATCCGTGCAATATTGTTCTCCTCTCACACCAGCTACTGCTTTCATTGTATGTTCTCCTTTCTACCAGCAGATGGCAGATTTTCTCCACTGAGCAGGGGAACCTGAAATCCAAATCCCGGAACGGCCCCCGACCTCTTTGTAATTTTAGCACAAGCTTTTGTGGCCAGAAGCCCATTTTGTTACATGCATGTTGAGGGTCTTCACTAGAGATGGCGGATGCGGTTCAATGTGGCCAAGTGCAAAGTAATGCACATTGGGGCCAAGAATCCCAGCTACAAATACAAGTTGATGGGGTGTGAACTGGCAGAGACTGACCAAGAGAGAGATCTTGGGGTCGTGGTAGATAATTCACTGAAAATGTCAAGGCAGTGTGCGTTTGCAATAAAAAAGGCCAACGCCATGCTGGGAATTATTAGGAAGGAATTGAAAACAAATCAGCCAGTATCATAATGCCCCTGTATAAATCGATGGTGCGGTCTCATTTGGAATACTGTGTGCAGTTCTGGTCACCGCACCTCAAAAAGGATATTATAGCATTGGAAAAAGTGCAGAAAAGGGCAACTAGAATGATTAAAGGGTTGGAACACTGTCCCTATGAAGAAAGGTTAAAACGCCTGGGGCTCTTTAGCTTGGAGAAACGTCGACTTCAGGGTGACATGATAGAGGTTTACAAGATTATGCATGGGATGGAGAAAGTAGAGAAAGAAGTCCTTTTTTCCCTTTCTCACAATACAAGAACTCGTGGGCATTCAATGAAATTGCTGAGCAGTCGGGTTAGAACGGATAAAAGGAAGTCCTTCTTCACCCAAAGGGTGATTAACATGTGGAATTCACTGCCACAGGAGGTGGTGGCGGCTGCAAGCATAGCCAGCTTCAAGAGGGGGTTAGATAAAAATATGGAGCAGAGGTCCATCAGTGGCTATTAGCCACAGTGTGTATATATTTTAGCCACAGTTTGTGTGTGTGTGTGTGTATATATATATAGTATATATAAATATTTTTGGCCACTGTGTGACAGAGAGTGTTGGACTGGATGGACCATTGCCTGATCCAACATGGCTTCTCTTATGTTCTTATGTTCCAGAGAAGACAAGGCTGAGGTGGCAAAAAGGCAAATGGAATTTTGGGCTGTATCAAGAGAAGTCTAGTGTCCAGATCACATGTGGCTCGAAGCCCCTACCACCCCATCAGCTGGCTAGGAGAAGACATTTCTCTTTTTAAATCACTTCTCCAAGCCAAGCCAGCGTGCAGCTTGGAGAATGTATTTAAAGATAAAGTTGCTTTTGTTCTACATCTCCTTCCTCCACCTATTTGCCTGCCTGCCTTCCTTCCTGAGAGCCAGTTTGGTGTAGTGGTTTAGTGTGCGAGCTCTTATCTTGGAGAACCCGGTTTGATTCCCCACTCCTCCACTTGCACCTGCTGGAATGGCCTTGGGTCAGCGATAGCTCTGGCAGAGGTTGTCCTTGAAAGGGCAGCTTCTGGGAGAGCTCTCTCAGCCCCACCCACCTCACAGGGTGTCTGTTGTGGGGAAAGTTAAAAGATTCAGAGTGGAGGGCCGGATATTAATCCAGTTTCTTCTCCTCCTCCTCCTTCCTTCCTTCCTTGTCTTGTGGCTCTTAAACATCTGACATTTATTATTTGGCTCTTATGTGAAGCAAGTTTGACTGCCCCTGCTCTACTCCTTTGAAGAGTTTCACATGTTCAGTTTTATAAAGTTTAACTTGACAGTCAAATAAAGGCATTTATCTAAATCTGATAATCAGTGCCAGATGGTACAATTTTATATGCTTATTGTTATAAATGGCACATTTTGTTTTGTCAAGGCAGTAAAATAAATTTAGAGTTCATAATGACAAAGATATATTTCAATTCCCCCATCTCTGTTTTTTTCCTGCCTCTCCCAACCCCTCCCCCATGGCCTTGGAATTTCTGGACATGCTCTCTAGTCCTTACAACACAGAAATATGTGATGCTTGTTTTTAAATGTATTTATTTTTTTAATAGCCCGCCTTTCGCACAGAGACTCCAGGGGGATTACAAAATAAGAAAACAATTCAAGCAGACGCGAGACATCCGTTAGAGAGGAACTGGAATTAGAAAACAGTGTAAAATATGAGAGAAAAAAAAATATTAGGGTTTGTAGAATCTTTCGGGCTCAAGTGCCGTGTTCTACTGCTCCGGCTGCAACGCCACTGAGGATGTTCTCCGCAGCCGAGAACGAAACGTCTGGAAGAAAAACTTTCTCCAGTAGAACACGGCACTTGAGCCCGAAAGATTCTACAAACCCTAATGATGTTGCCAGCCTTGAAAACCTGAAATCTTTGATAAAAAAAAAAATAGATAGCAGGGTGAAAGGACCAGGAGATTCCAAAAGAAATTATAGAACATTCAAATCTGGAAAACCACACAGACCATTCTAAATAGCTATAAATAGAGAAAGTATTGCCCTTGACCTGTTTCTCCAGTGCTGTTGACACGCAATGACATATATCACATTGGAAAATGGTGAATGAACCCCAAGAGGGTATAGTAGAAATTATCATGTATCAGAACTGCCTGAGTGGAAGAAGAAGAAGAAGATATTGGATTTATATCCCGCCCTCCACTCCGAAGAGTCTCAGAGCGGCTCACAATCTCCTTTCCCTTCCTCCCCCACAACAGACACCCTGTGAGGTGGGTGGGGCTGGAGAGGGCTCTCACAGCAGCTGCCCCTTCAAGGACAACCTCTGCCAGAGCTATGGCTGACCCAAGGCCATTCCAGCAGGTGCAAGTGGAGGAGTGGGGAATCAAACCCGGTTCTCCCAGATAAGAGTCCGCACACTTAACCACTATCCAGACTGGCTCTCCAAATTACCTCTGGAATAGGTAAAATTCAGCCTGCTTCCAAGAATATAACAAGGATCTAGGAAGCAACAGAAGTATAGTGTCCAGATCATGTGATGTGATGGTATCGCTTTACTCTGCTCTGGTAAGACCTCACCTGGAGTCTTGTGTTCAGTTTTGAGCACCACATTTTAAGAAGGATATAGACAAGCTGGAAGGGGTCCAGAGGAAGGCGACGAAGATGGTGAGGGGTCTGTAGACCAAGTCCTATGAGGAAAGGTTGAAGGAGCTGGGCATGTTTAGCCTGGAGAGGAGGCGGCTGAGAGGTGATAGGATCACCATCTTCAAGTCCTTGAAGGGCTGTCCTATAGAGGATGGGGTGGAATTGTTTTCTGTGGCCCTGGAAGGTAGGACCAGAACCAATGAGCTGAAATTAAATCAAATGAGTTTCCTGCTCAATATTAGGAAGAACTTCCTGACCGTTAGAGCGGTTCCTCAGTGGAACAGACTTCCTTGGGAGGTGGTGGGCACTCCTTCCTTGGAGGTTTTTCAACAGAGGCTGTATGGCCATCTGACAGCAATGAGGATCCTGTGAATTTAGGGGGAGGTGTTTGTCAGTTTCCTGCATTGTGCAGGGGGTTGGACTAGATGACACTAGAGGTCCCTTCCAACTCTATGATTCTATGAAGCCACAATTGAAGGTGTTACGTAGCTCTGTAAATCTCAGGAGATCTCATTATTGCCAGATTTTCTGCTGCTCTGAATGGCCTCTGATTTCATTGGAATTTTACTTAACTATGACCCACCCGGCACTTCCTGAATTTCATAGCCTCTGCACTCTACTGATGTTCATAATAGAGTCTAACCGCTACACCACGCTGGCTTTCTAAATGCTGATTTATTCCACAGAAACTTGTGATCTCTCCTTAAGGTTCTTACTAGAACCCAGTTCATCTTTAATGATGAATGCCACAAGAATGTATCTCCTGAGCCCAGGGAATAGGTTGCGGTACCTGAGTTGCAGAGAACTGGCCAGAGGTGGGACAAATGGGAAAATGGGGCAGTTAGTTTCAAAGGTGGGAAAAGCCACGGCTCAGTGGAAGAGCGTTTGCTTTGCATGCTGAAGGTCCCAGGTTCAATCCCTGGCATCTCCAGTTGAAAGGACCAGGTGGGAGGTGATGGGAAAGACCTCTGCCTGAGACGCTGGAGAGCCAGGAGGAGAAGCTGTGGCTCAGTGGAAGAGCCTCTGCTTTGCATGCTGAAGGTCCCAGGTTCAATCCCTGGCATCTTCAGTTGAAAAGACCAGGTGGGAGATGGGAAAGACCTCTGCCTGAGACCCTGGAGGGCTGCTACCAGACTGAGAAGGTAAGACTACCCTTGATAGACCAAGACCCTGATTCAATCAAAGGCAGCTTCATGTATGTATGTTCAGTCTGAGATATACAATGGTTAAAAAGGGATACTGTTATCAGACCAGATCTTCTTATAAAGGCCTTGGCCTCTCTGCCCTGTTGTTGGCCCTCCAGAGGAACTGGCTGGCCGCTGTGTGAGACAGGAGGCTGGACTAGATGGACCCTCATAGGTCTGATCCAGCAGGGCTCTTCTGATGTTCTCATGAAGGCCTCAGCCTCTCTGCCCTGTTGTTGGCCCTCCAGAGGAATTGGTTGGTGACTGTGTGAGACAGAAGGCTGAACTAGATGGACCCTCCCTGGTCTGATCCAGCAGAGCTCTTCCAATGTTCTTATGAAGACCTTGGCCTTTCTGCCCTGTTGTAGGTCCTCGAGAGGAACTGGTTGGCCCCTGTGTGAGACAGGAGGCTGGACTAGATGGACACTCACTGGTCTGATCCAGCAGAGCTCTTCCAATGTTCTTATGAAGACCTTGGCCTTTCTGCCCTGTTGTAGGCCCTCGAGAGGAACTGGTTGGCCCCTGTGTGAGACAGGAGGCTGGACTAGATGGACCCTCCCTGGTCTGATCCAGCAGAGCTCTTCCAATGTTCTTATGAAGACCTTGGCCTTTCTGCCCTGTTGTAGGCCCTCGAGAGGAGCTGGCTGGCCACTGTGTGAGACAGGAGGCTGGACTAGATGGACACTCACTGGTCTGATCCAGCAGGGCTCTTCTGATGTTCTTATAAAGGCCTCAGCCTTTCTGCCCTGTTGTTGGCCCTTCAGAGGAACTGGTTGGCCACTGTGTGAGGCAGGAGGCTGGACTAGATGGGCCCTCACTGATCTAATCCAGAAGGGCACTCCTTAGGTTCTTATGAAGGCCTCAGTCTCCATGCCCCGTTGCTGGCCCTCTAAAGGAACTGGTTGGGCCCTGTGTGAGACAAAATGGTGGACTAAATTGACCCTCACTGGTCTGATCTAGCAAGACTCTTCTGATGTTCTTATGAAGGCCTCAGCCTCTCTGCCCTGTTGTTGGCCCTCCAGAGGAATTGGTTGGCGACTGTGTGAGACAGGAGGCTGAACTAGATGGACCCTCCCTGGTCTGATCCAGCAGAGCTCTTCCAATGTTCTTATGAAGACCTTGGCCTCTCTGCCCTGTTGTTGGCCCTCCAGAGGAACTGGTTGGCCCCTGTGTGAGATGGGATGCTGGACTGGATGGACCCCCACTGGTCTGACTCAGCAGGGCTCTTCTGATGTTCTTATGAAGGCCTCAGCGTCTCTGCCCTGTTGTTGGCCCTCCAGAAGAACCGGTTGGCCATTGTATGAGACAGGATGCTGGACTAAGCAGACCACCGGTCTGATCCAGCAGAGCTCTTCAGATGTTCTGATGTGTGTCTACGTGGGTGGGTAGAGTGCCATTTGGCCTTTGCCTCCACTCACCCATACAGCACAGGCCAGTGGACCTGACCGAATATTCCACCGCTTGTCTTCTGGGCGGACGGATGTGCAGCGCAATCGCCAGTCCCTCCACAGCTTCCCCAGCCCGGCCCCTTCCTCACAGATAATTATCCTCATCGTCGGTATCATCTTCACCCTCTTCATCCTCCTCGTTCCGCGCCAGGGCTTCGATGTCGTGGGTGATGTCTGTAATCATGCGGTTGAAGGACTCCGGATCGGAGCGCAGGGACCAGCTGTCGTAGCTGCGCACGGCCGAGGCCGAGGTGCTGCTCATGCTCCGCTTGATGCGCCCAAAACTGTCAGTCAGGATCCCTCCCTCCCGGATGCCGATGTTCTCCAAGAAGCCCTCAAAGTAACCGATGTCCTGGTCAGGAATGAACGGCCGCATACCTGAGGATAAAAGAGGGCGGTGGGTGAAAGAGGCGAGGAGCGGTGTTCCCTCTATGCTGCATTGGCGCGAGCTAGCTCATCGTCTTTTAGCCTCCAGCTCACATATTTTTGTCTTAGCTCAGGATTAAGGCGTGGAATTCACTGCCACAGGAGGGGGCGGCGGCTACAGGCATAGTCAGCTTCAAGAGGGGATTGGATCAACAGCTGGAGCAGAGGTCCACCAGAGGTCCATTATGTGACACAGAGTGTTGGACTGGATGGGCCATTGGCCTGATCCAACATGGCTTCTCTGATGTTCTTATGCGACACAGAGTGTTGGACTGGATGGGCCATTGGCCTGATCCAACAGGGCTTCTCTTATGTTCTTATGTGACACAGAGTGTTGGACTGGATGAGCCATTGGCCTGATCCAACATGGCTTCTCTGATGTTCTTATGCGACACAGAGTGTTGGACTGGATGGGCCATTGGCCTGATCCAACATGGCTTCTCTGATGTTCTTATGCGACACAGAGTGTTGGACTGGATGAGCCATTGGCCTGATCCAACATGGCTTCTCTGATGTTCTTATGCGACACAGAGTGTTGGACTGGATGAGCCACTGGCCTGATCCAACATGGCTTCTCTTATGTTCTTATGTGACACAGAGTGTTGGACTGGAGGGGCCACTGGCCTGATCCAACAGGGCTTCTCTTATGTTCTTATGTGACACAGAATGTTGGACTGGATGGGCCACTGGCCTGATCCAACATGGCTTCTCTTATGTTCTTATGTGACACAGAGTGTTGGACTGGAGGGGCCATTGGCCTGATCCAACAGGGCTTTGATGTTTTTATGTGACACAGAGTGTTGGACTGGATGGGCCATTGGCCTGATCCAACATGGCTTCTCTTATGTTCTTATGTGACACAGAGTGTTGGACTGGAGGGGCCACTGGCCTGATCCAACAGGGCTTCTCTTATGTTCTTATGTGACACAGAGTGTTAGACTGGATGGGCCATTGGCCTGATCCAACAGGGCTTCTCTTATGTTCTTATGTGACACAGAGTGTTGGACTGAATGGGCCACTGGCCTGATCCAACAGGGCTTCTCTTATGTTCTTATGTGACACAGAGTGTTGGACTGGATGGGCCACTGGCCTGATCCAACAGGGCTTCTCTTATGTTCTTATGTGACACAGAGTGTTGGACTGAATGGGCCACTGGCCTGATCCAACAGGGCTTCTCTTATGTTCTTATGTGACACAGAGTGTTGGACTGGATGGGCCATAGGCCTGATCCAACATGGCTTCTCTTATGTTCTTATGTGACACAGAGTGTTGGACTGGATGGGCCATAGGCCTGATCCAACATGGCTTCTCTTATGTTCTTATGTGACACAGAGTGTTGGACTGAATGGGCCACTGGCCTGATCCAACAGGGCTTCTCTTATGTTCTTATGTGACACAGAGTGTTGGACTGGATGGACCATTCGCCTGATCCAACAGGGCTTCTCTTATGTGACACAGAATGTTGGACTGGATGGGCCATTGGCCTGATCCAACATGGTTTATCTTATGTTCTTAGGAAAAATGGCCCCAGAGCACATTTATGCAGTAGCTCACAACTTTAATGCCAGTAGCTCACAAAGTATAATTTTTGCTCACAAGACTCTGCAGCTTAGAGGGAACGTTGGTGAGGAGATATTGTTAGGACAGGGTTTATTCTAGAATTCTGCACAGAGGCAGGAGAAATATTGGATATGTAGGATACTTAGGGTTGCCAAGTCCGAGTCAAGAAACATCTGGGGACTTTGGGGGTGGAGCCAGGAGCAAGGGCGTGACAAGCACGATTGAACTCCAAAGGGAGTTCTCGCCATTCCATTTAATGGGACCGTGCTCCTTTTAAATGACTTCCTTCCATATGAAATAATGGAGGATTGGGTACCTTCTTTGGGGGCTCATAGAACTGAACCCCCTGGTCCAGTCTTTTTGAAACTTGGAGGGTCTTTTGAGGAGAGGCACCGGATGCTATGCTGAAAAATATGGTGCCTCTATCTCAAAAACAGGCCCCCCAGAGCCTTAGGTACCCACAGAGCAATTCTTCATTATACCCTATGGGAATCAATCTCCATAGGGTATAATGGAGTGCCCAGCAGACATTTCCCTCCCCTCCCTGCTTTCTGATGACCCTGAAGCGGGGGGAGGGCTTCCAAACTTGCTCAATTGCTCAGGAGCTACAGAGCAAAACCCGTTTTCTCCACTGGCTGAGGCTCCTCCCTTGGGGAGGAAGGGGAGGAGGCAGAGGTTGCTTTGCCAGGCTCTCTCATCGCACAGCAGAGCTACTGAGCCGAGCCTCTCTTCCTTCTATTGGCTGAGGCTCCTCCCCCTTCTGGTCCCCTGAGGAAGGCAGGAAGGAGCCTAGAGCTTCCTTTGCCCAGTTCCCTGGATCCCATGGGAAGGGTGGGATATAAATCTAAGAAAATAAAAATAAAATAAAATACAAAGAAAGCACCTTTAAGACCAAAGACTGCTAACGTTTTAAGCTTTTTTTTTTTTTTTTTAAATCCTCTAATTGCTTTTTTCTGTGTCCTTTATAAAGTTTATATCTCTGCCAGCAGCGTCACTAGGGCGGGGCCAAGGGGGCCATCGGCCCTCCCCCAGAGCATTCTCATTGGCCCCAGGCACTGACCCATGACCCCCCCACAAACAGGAAGGGGCTGGCCCTGGGACTAGAACGCTGCTGCTGTGTGTGGGCTGGCCGGGATTCTGAAACCGGGGCCGCGCTGCCGCCGGCTCAGCTAAAAGCGTGTGGGTGAGTGGGGGAAACTTAAATGCTGCAAAACTGGTATCTTGGATTACGGGGGGCTGGTCATGTGACCAGAGGGTGGATGAGGGAGGGGCCATGTGAAGTGGGTGGGGTTGTGTGCGGAGGGGGTGATGCAGCCCTCCAAAAGGGGTGATGCCCAATGGGGGGGGGGGGTTGACTTGAATCAGTTACACCCCAGGGTGCAACCCACCCTAGTGACGCCTCTGATCTCTGCTCCCTAATCTTAAATAGGTACACAAATGGCCCGGCCCGACAAGGTCTCATTTATGTCAGATCCAACCCTCCTGAGTTTGACACCCCTGCTAGAGTCCTCCCTTCCAAGCAGCCGTTTTCTCCAGGGGAGTTGGTCTCTGCCAGCTGGAGATCAGTTGCAAAAGTGGGAGATCTCCAGGACCCACCTGGAGACTGGCAACCCTGAGCCGCCTCGGTGGGGAGGCCGGGATATAAATCGAATGAAATGAAATGAAATAATAGTCTTAAACTTGCAACATGGCTCAGGGTAGCTTTGTACGTTGGGGAACTTGGTGAAAAGACATGCCTGAACTTGTGGCATTATTAGGGTGGCCAAGTCCAATTCAAGAAATATCTGGGGACTTTGGGGGTGGAGCCAGGAGACTTTGGGGGTGGAGCCAGGAGACGTTGGGGGTGGAGCCAAGATCAAGGTTGTGACAAGCATAATTGAACTCCAAGGGAGCTCTGGCCATCACATTGAAAGGGACGGCACACCTTTTCAATGCCTTCCTTCTATAGGAAATAATGGATAGGGACACCTTCTTTTGGGGCTCATAGAATTGGGCCCCCTGGTCCAATCGTGTTGAAACTTGGGGGGTATTTTGGGGAGAGGCACTAGATGCTATACTGAAAATTTGGTGCCTCTACCCCAAAAAACAGCTCCCCCAGAGCCCCAGATACTCGCAGATCAATTCTCCATGATTTTCTATGGGAATAAATCTCCCTAGGGAATAATAGAGTTCCCAGCAGACATTTCCCTCCCCTCCCCCCGCTTTCTGACGACCCTGAAGCGGGGGGAGGGCCTCTAAACCGGGGGATCCACTGCCCCCACCTGGGGATTGGCAACCCTAGGCATTATTGAAAGCACTCTACTAACTAGTCAGTACTGGGTAACTATACCAGTTAACCCAATTCATGGTGCCCACTGACACCTCCTCTGGAACCCACCAAGTATCTTTAGAAAGTGGGTGGGCCCAGGTTGGACTTTTGCCAAGCAAGGCCTCTGATTGGCCACTGGCGATTTGATCGGCTGTGCAGACAAGGATCTTCACTGGAGAACCGCAAGTCAGCCGCAGAAGTCATTTTCTGGCTGGCTCCACCCCCTGGGCGTGGGGCTGACCAAGCACAAGGATGCGACCCCTCCAGCTCCAACCCGGGGCCATGATCCCTCCCCCTAGGAAGTGCTGTGTGTGTTTACCCAAGAGAAGAAACTTCCGTTTGTCCCCGTAGAGCTGGAGAAGGCCGGCGCAATAGGCCTCGACAGCCAGGCCCATCCGATATTCGCGGAGCAATAAGGCAAACTGCTGGATTTCCTGCGGGGTTAGCTTGTTTCTCAGCTGTGAGCAGAGAGAGAGAAGGGTTAAAAGAAGCCAGAAGCACCGAGGTTGCCAAGTACCATGCGGTTACCAAAGCAACTAAAGCACCATCTATACAGCAAAGATTAAATTCTCTCTGTTTTTGACTATTATATTTTAATACATAACATTTACGACGAGTGAACTCCCTAATGTAGTTTTGGTTCTAAGTCGCGACAGCAAACCCTTTATATACATGAACAAGAGTTCTCAAATGAACAGCAAAGATGTCAAACGGTTTTTGAAAACTTATAATAGCTCAAAACGCTCCAGCCGACGTCTTATGCAACGAGGCATAATAGTTCAAAAGAAAAAATCCCCCCCAGACTTCGTATGCAACAAGACGTCAGAGGTCAATCCACAGCCGGTTTGATGTAGTGGTGAAGTGTGCAGACTCTTATCTGGGAGAACCAGGTTTGATTCCCCACTCCTCCACTCGCAGCTGCTGGAATGGCCTTGGGTCAGCCATAGCCCTGGCAGAGGTTGTCCTTGAAAGGGCAGCTGCTGCGAGAGCCCTCTCCAGCCCCACCCACCTCACAGGGTGTCTGTTGTGGGGGAGGAAGGGAAAGGAGACTGTAGGTTGCTCTGAGACTCTGTCCTTGAAAGGGCAGCTGCTGTGAGAGCTCTCTCAGCCCCACCCACCTCACAGGGTGTCTGTTTTGGGGGAGGAAGGGAAAGGAGATTGTAGGCCGCTCTGAGACTCTGTCCTCGGAAGGGCAGCTGCTGTGAGAGCCCTCTCAGCCCTGCCCACCTCACAGGGTGTCTGCTGTGGGGGGAGAAGATATAGGAGATTGTGAGCCTCTCTGAGTCTCTGATTCAGAGAGAAGGGCGGGGTATAAATCTGCAGTCTTCTTCTCCTTGAACATATGAAGCTGCCTTATACTGAATCAGACCCTGGGTCCATCAAAGTCAGTATTGTCTTCTCAGACTGGCAGCAGCTCTCCAGGGTCTCAAGCGGAGGCTTTTCACACCTATTTGCCTGAACCCTTTTTTGGAGATACCAGGGATTGAACCTGGGACCTTCTGCTTCCCAAGCAGATGCTCGGCCACTGAGCCACTGTCCCTCCCTTCTTCTTTTGCCTTCTTCGGGTCTTCTAATACGAAGTCAAACATTTGAATTAATATAGATTTTGAGAACTTCTACTGTGGCAACCAACTGTTGCTTCAATGTAGCATTAGAAAACCTTGATCAGAATTAGTGGGAATCACCATTCTAACACATATACATGGCATCAGCCTACAAGAATGTCCACATCTGGTAACATTCTGATTTCACCGGATGTGGACATTCTTGTAGGCTGCTGCCACATGTACATGTTAGAATGGTAAAAGGCAAAGGTAGTCAGCACCAGTCGCATCATATTTTCACGGCAGACTTAAGAACGTAAGAAGATAAGAGAAGCCGTGAAGCCGTTTGGTGGCCAAAGTATTGGAGCTTCAGGTTCAGCATCTGACCTTCCAGGGAACAGTCTGGGTTGATCTCCCTTCGGACTGACTGGATCTTCTTGCAGTCCAAGGGACTCTCAAGAGTCTTCTCCAGCATCACAGCTCAAAAGCATCTGTTCTTCTGCGCTCGGACTTCCTTATGGTCCAGCTCTCGCAGCCATACATTACTCCTGGGAATACCATCGCTTTGACTATACGGACTTTTGCTGGCAGGGTGATGTCTTTCCCAGCATCAGGGTCTTCTCCAGGGAGTGCTCCCTTCTCATTGGGTGGCCAAAGTATTGGAGCTTCAGCATCTGAACTTCCAGGGAACAGTGTGGGTTGATCTCCCTTAGGACTCACTGATTGGATCTTCTTGCAGTCCAAGGGACTCTCAAGAGTCTTCTCCAGCACCACAGCTTGAAAGCATCTATTCTTCTGCACTCGGCCTTCCTTATGGTCCAGCTCTCACAGCCATACATTACTACTGGGAATACCATTGCTTTGACTATGTGGACTTTTGTTGGCAGGGTGATGTCTTTCCCAGCATCAGGGTCTTCTCCAGGGAGTGCTCCCTTCTCATTGGGTGGCCAAAGTATTTGAGTTTCAGCTTCAGCATCTGACCTTCCAGGGAACAGTCTGGGTTGATTCCCCTTAGGACTGACTGATTGGATCTTCTTGCAGTCCAAGGGACTCTCAAGAGTCTTCTCCAGCACCACAGCTCGAAAGCATCTATTCTTCTGCGCTCGGCCTTCCTTATGGTCCAATTCTCACAGCCATACATTACTCCAGGGAATACCAACGCTTTGACTATACGGACTTGTTGGCAGGGTGATGTCTTTCCCAGCATCAGGGTCTTCTCCAGGGAGTGCTCCCTTCTCATTGGGTGGCCAAAGCATTTGAGCTTCAGCATCTGACCTTCCAGGGAACAGTCTGGGTTGATTCCCCTTCGGACTGACTGACTGGATCTTCTTGCAGTCCAAGGGACTCTCGAGGTTCTTCTCCAGCACCAGAAGTGAGCCTCGCTTATTTTATTTTTATTTCTATTTGATTCGTTTCCCGCCTTCCTCGTCGAAGCAAGCTCAGGGCGGCTCACAGCCTAACACTGCCACAATAGTTAAAACAGCACATATTATAAAATAATACGTCGCATAAAATTATACGTTCAAATCGTTAAAAAAATCAGCATTTAGTTTGGCGCTGAGATCGAGATGTTCTCTTGTTCGATTCTTCAGGGGCGACGGTATTCCTTCTACGCTGCGGCTCCACGTGAACTAAAAGCCAGCTGGAAGAGGACTGTTTCGCAGGCCTTCCGGAACTGGCCAGGGTTCCGCAAGGCCCGCGCTTCCTCTGGCAGTTGATTCCGCCAGTGGGGGGGCCACTGAGGGTGCCAGACCGTCTAGGGACGACCTTGCAGACACTGAAAGCACCGGTGCAACCCCTTCCGCCTGCCTCACTCACCGTGACCATGTACTCCTGAAGCTGCTCCAGTCCGGCACTGCTGTGGTCACTCCCGCTGCAGGCCGTGGCGAGGCTGTGGTGGGACTGGCAGAACGAGGGGGAAGAGGCGCCGCTGCGGCAGGCCTCGAAGTTTTCGTGGGAGCCGTCGCTGCGAGGAGAAGGAAGAGGGTGAGCGACGGCGCCCCGATCCATCCCCGGCACCCCTTTTGGCTCACAGGGAAACCTGCCTTCTCTCGGGGTTTCATTTCTCAAAGCTGAGACATCGGAAGGCTGATGGGAAGTTGTTCCCCCGGGTTTGGGAAGGCCAGGGGCCCAGCATCGGCTGCCGGGCTATGCGGGAAGGCCTGAGTTTGAGCCCTGACACCTCCAATCAAAAATAATCTTGGGTAACTAGTAAGGTTGCCAACCTCCAGCTGGAACCAGGAGCTCCCCGGAATTACACCCGATCTCTAGGATCTGAGAGCCAGTTTGATGCAGTGGTGAAGTGTGTGGACTCTGAACTGAGAGAACTGGATTTGATTCCCCACTCCTCCACTTGCACCTGCTGGGATGGCCTTGGGTTAGCCAGAGCTCTCGCAGTGGTACCCTTGAAAAGGAGGTTTCTGTCAGAGCTCTCTCAGCCCCACCTATCCTGTGTGAAACAATGGCAATGCCAGTGGCCTAATATGCAAATGAAAGCCAGTTTGGTGTAGCGGTTAAGTGTGCAGACTCTTATCTGGGAGATTCGGGTTTGGTTCCCCACTCCTCCAATTGCAGCAACTTGGGAGAGCCAGTTTGGTGTAGTGGTGAAGTGTGCGGACTCTTAACTGGGAGAACCGGGTTTGATTCCCCACTCCTCCACTTGCAGCTGCTGGAATGGCCTTGGGTCAGCCAGAGCTCTCTTATCTGGGAGAACGGGGTTTGATTCCCCACTCCTTCACTTACAGCTGCTGGCATGGCCTTGGGTCAGCCATAGCTCTCTTATCTGGGAGAACCGGGTTTGATTCCCCACTCCTCCACTTGCAGCTGCTGGAATGGCCTTGGGTCAGCCATAGCTCTCTTATCTGGGAGAACCGGGTTTGATTCCCCACTCCTCCACTTGCAGCTGCTGGAATGGCCTTGGGTCAGCCAGAGCTCTCTTATCTGGGAGACCTGGGTTTGATTCCCCATCCTCCACTTGCAGCTGCTGGAATGGCCTTGGGTCAGCCATAGCTCTCGCAGGAGTTGTCCTTGAAAGGGCAGCTTCTGTCAGAGCTCTCTCAGCCCCACCCAGCTCACAGGGTGTCTGTTGTGGGGGGATAGGGGTGGCCAACGATAGCTCTCCAGATGTTTTTTGCCTACAACTCCAATCAGCCCCAGCCAGCATGGCCAATGGCTGGGGCTGATGGGAGTTGTAGGCAAAAAAACATCTGGAGAGCTACCGTTGGCCACCCCTGATATAGGCGATTGTAAGCCGCTCTGAGTCTCTGATCCAGAGAGAAGGGCGGGGTATAAGTCTGCAATTCTTCTTGCAGCTGCTGGGATGGCCTTGGGTCAGCCATCACTCTCGCAGAGCTATCTTTGAAAGGGCAGCTTCTGTCCGAGCTCTCCCAGCCCCACCCACCTCATAGGGTGTCTGTCGCACGGGTGGAAAATAAAGGAGATTTGTGAGCCGCTCTGAGACTCTTGAGAGGCGGTGTGCCTGCCTGCCTCCGCGTCATGACCCTGGCATTCCATCCAAGCTCTAATCAGAGCTGACCCCGCTCAACTTCCTAGACCTGACAAGACTGGTCTAACTTGGGCTGTCCCGCACAGGATGGTACAAGCTTAACACAGGCTCTTGTTCATCCCAGGAAGCTGCGGGAATTGCTGCTGAGAATTCGGCTCGATTTCCTCATCCTAGAGTTGGAAGGAACCTCCGGGGTCATCTAGTCCACCCCCACTTCCCAGAGCGACAACTCCCAGGCTGCCTTAGGCAAGGAAGTCGCTGCCGGGTGCAGACGCGCCGTTTGTCCCTAGCAAGACTTACAAGGAGCTGCAGCAGCTGAAGTCAGCATCGTACGCATAGGTCCCATCCGTCCGGCAGCTCTCGCCTGGGAACGAGAAGGCAAGAGGGCAGGAGGAGGCAAAACAAACACACCAAGGCGTAGAGTTGCCAGGTCCAGTTCAAGAAATATCTGGGGACTTTGGGGGTGGAGCCAGGAGACATTGAGGGCGGAGCCGGGAGCAAGGTTGCAACAAACATGACTGGACTCCAAAAGGAGTTCTGGCTATCATATTTAAGGGGACCACGCTCCTTTTAAATGCCTTCCCTCCACTGGAATAATGAAGGATAGGTATAATATAGTGGGTCTGATGCACGGAATAGGCGAGGTGGTCATAGAATCATAGAATCCTAGAGTTGGAAGGGTCCTCTAGGGTCATCTAGTCCAACCCCCTGCACAATGCAGGAAACTCACAAACACCTCCCCCTAAATTCAGAGGATCCTCATTGCTGTCAGATGGCCATCTAGAAACCTCCAAGGAAGGAGAGCCCACCACCTCCTGAGGAAGCCTGGTAGAATCCTAGAGAGGGAAGGGACCTCCAGGGTCATCTAGTCCAACCCCCTGCACAATGCAGGAAACTCACAAACACCTCCCCCTAAATTCAGAGGATCCTCATTGCTGTCAGATGGCCATCTAGAAACCTCCAAGGAAGGAGAGCCCACCACCTCCTGAGGAAGCCTGGTAGAATCCTAGAGAGGGAAGGGACCTCCAGGGTCATCTAGTCCAACCCCCTGCACAATGCAGGAAACTCACAAACACCTCCCCCTAAATTCACAGGATCCTCATTGCTGTCAGATGGCCATCTAGAAACCTCCAAGGAAGGAGAGCCCACCACCTCCTGAGGAAGCCTGGTAGAATCCTAGAGAGGGAAGGGACCTCCAGGGTCATCTAGTCCAACCCCCTGCACAATGCAGGAAACTCACAAACACCTCCCCCTAAATTCACAGGATCCTCATTGCTGTCAGATGGCCATCTAGAAACCTCCAAGGAAGGAGAGCCCACCACCTCCTGAGGAAGCCTGGTAGAATCCTAGAGAGGGAAGGGACCTCCAGGGTCATCTAGTCCAACCCCCTGCACAATGCAGGAAACTCACAAACACCTCCCCCTAAATTCACAGGATCCTCATTGCTGTCAGATGGCCATCTAGAAACCTCCAAGGAAGGAGAGCCCACCACCTCCTGAGGAAGCCTGGTAGAATCCTAGAGAGGGAAGGGACCTCCAGGGTCATCTAGTCCAACCCCCTGCACAATGCAGGAAACTCACAAACACCTCCCCCTAAATTCACAGGATCCTCATTGCTGTCAGATGGCCATCTAGAAACCTCCAAGGAAGGAGAGCCCACCACCTCCTGAGGAAGCCTGGTAGAATCCTAGAGAGGGAAGGGACCTCCAGGGTCATCTAGTCCAACCCCCTGCACAATGCAGGAAACTCACGAACACCTCCCCCTAAATTCACAGGAACTTCATTGCTATCAGATTCCGTCCTAGACCCTTGCTGGTCTGGCTTTCGTCCGGGCCATGGAACGGAGACAGTGCTGGTCGCCTTAACAGAAGACCTCCAACGGCATCTGGATCGGGGTGGTGTGGCGGTGCTGATGTTGTTAGACATGTCGGCTGCGTTCGACACGGTCGATCATCGGTTACTGACCCGCCGCCTCGCCGATGTTGGGGTTAAGGGGTCAGCCTTACAATGGCTCTCCTCCTTCCTCGAGGATCGGGGACAAAGGGTGGCAATCGGGGGCGAGCTGTCCCAGAGGCACACACTAAATTGTGGGGTGCCTCAGGGAGCAGTTCTCTCACCGATGCTATTTAATATCTATATGCGCCCCCTTGCCCAGATTGCCAGGAGGTATGGGCTTGGGTGTCGCCAATCTGCAGATGACATCCAGCTCTATCTGTTAATGGACGGCCGACCTGACTGCGTCCCAAAGAACTTAGACCTGGCTCTGCAGGCCATGGCAACCTGGTTAAGGCTGAGTGGGCTGAAATTGAACCCAGCGAAGACAGAAGTCCTTTGCCTGGGTCGGGGCGCTCTGGGAGGGGAAATACCTCTCCCGGTCTTCGACGGGGCCGCTGAAAGTGGCGTGCCGGGTCAGGAGCCTGGGAGTCCTACTGGAGCCTTCATTATCAATGGAGCCTTCATTATCAATGGAGGCCACTGCCAAGTCAGCCTTTTTTCATCTGAGGCGGGCAAGGCAGTTGACTCCCTTCCTAGAGTGTCGGGATCTGGCAACAGTGATTCATGCAACGGTCACCTCGAGACTGGATTACTGTAATGCCCTCTACATGGGGCTGCCTTTGTGCCGAACCCAGAGGCTGCAGCTGGTGCAGAACGCGGCTGCTAGATTACTGTTGGGGCTCCCAAAGCGGGAGCACATACAGCCGGGGCTGTGTGGACTGCACTGGCTGCCGGTCATACACCGGATTCGTTACAAAGTGCTGGTTATTACCTTTAAAGCCGTATATGGCCGAGGACCTGCCTACCTTAGGGACCGTCTTTCCCCATACGAACCCCAAAGAGCGCTGAGGTCAGCTGGGAAGAACTTGCTGACTATCCCTGGGCCGAGAGAGGTAAAGCTTCAGAGCACCCGTGATCGGGCTTTCTCTGTTATGGCTCCACGCCTATGGAACCAGCTTCCAGAGGATCTGCGGGCCCTGCGGGAATTTGAACAGTTCCGCAGGGCCTGCAAGACCACCCTGTTTCGATTGGCCTTCACCGATTAACGGAAACTGCTAGGGAAATCTATACGATAGCACCAGTATATTAATTTTAAAGATTTTATTGATTTTAGAGTTTTAGTAGAATTTTAATTGACGTGTTAATTAGTTATGTTTAAATATTTTGTAAACTAATGCATTGATTATGTTGTTAGCCGCCCTGAGCCTGCCTTGGCGGGGAGGGCGGGATACAAATAAAATTGACTTGACTTGACTTGATCAGATGGCCATCCAGCCTCTGTTTAGAAACCTCCAAGGACGGAGAGCCCAGTTAAAGCATAGAATCCTAGAGTGGGAAGGGAACTCCAGGGTCATCTAGTCCAACCCCCTGCACAATGCAGGAAACTCACAAACACCTCCCCCTAAATTCACAGGATCTTCATTGTTGTCAGATGGCTATCCAGCCTCTGTTTAGAAACCTCCAAGGAAGGAGAGCCCAGTTAAAGCATAGAATCCTAGAGAGGGAAGGGACCTCCAGAGTCATCTAGTCCAACCCCCTGCACAATGCAGGAAACTCACAAACCCCTCTCCCTAAATTCACAGGATCTTCATCGCTGTCAGATGGCCATCTAGCCTCTGTTTAAAAACCTCCAAGGAAGGAGAGCCCACCACCTCCCAAGGAGGAAGCCTGTGGAAGCTTAGAATCATAGAACCCTAGAGTGGGAAGGGACCTCCAGGGTCATCTAGTCCAACCCCCTGCACAATGCAGGAAACTCACAAACACCTCCCCCTAAATTCACAGGATCCTCATTGCTGTCAGAGGACCATCCAGTCTCTGTTTAGAAACCTCCCAGGAAGGAGAGCCCAGTTAAAGCATAGAATCCTCGAGTTGGAAGGGACCTCCAGGGTCATCTAGTCCAACCCCCTGCACAATGCAGGGAACTCACAAGCCCCTCCCCACTAAATTCACAGGAGCCTCATTGCTGTCAGATGGCCATCTAGCCATCAACTCTTTATTCAGTGATTCAGCAAAGAATAAGCATAAGACTGAAGCCTGGGCCACGGGGTTAATTTTATATACACATCAGGGTTCCCACACAAGCGCTTCATTGGTCCATTCAAACCAACAGGGGTCCCGTGATCGGAGCAGGGCAGCAGGGTTTAGGATCCTGCTGCCCTTTGTTCCCAAGTCCGCAAGCTCTGGTTGTCGGGTTCCAACGAGCCAGGCAGGAACATCCAACTCAGTTCTCCCTTGAGTCCTCATACATAACAATAGGGGCACCTTCTTTGGGGGCTCATAGAACTGGACCCCCTGGTCCAAACTTTTTTTGTGTGTTTAAACAATTTTATTGATAACATACGGTAACAATTTCCGTTAATAACTTCTTTTCATCTTTTCCATATGCTTCTTTCTAATCACCCCTCCCCCCGTTACTTGACCCCCGCCAGTGTTATTTACTCAAAATACATTAAAAGGTACCCCTTAATTCCTAAGAACTAAAATTAATATTCTTCTTTCTTCTAAAGTTTAATCATTATCAAAAATTGTCCAAAGTCCTTTTACTTTCCACTCGTCTTCTACATAACTTCTAAATTTTTTCCATTCCCTTTTAAAATCTTCTAAATCATAGTCTCTTAAAGTTCTTGTTAATTTGTCCATCTCACTCCATGTCATAACTTAATCCAATCCCATTTTCTGGTATTTTTTTCTTGCTTCCATAACTGCGCATATAGTGTCCTAGCAGCTGAAAGCAAGTACCAAATTATAGTTCTATCTTCTTTTGGAAATTTTTCCATTTGTAATTCCAACAGAAAAGTCTCTGCAGCTTTCTTGAATTCATATCCCAAGATCCTAGAAATTTCTTGTTGGATCATCTGCCAATACTTTTTCGCTCTTTCACAAGTCCACCACATATGGTAGAAAGAACCTTCATGTTTTTTGCATTTCCAACATCTGTCTAGCATCTTGTTATTCATCTTTACCAATTTTTTAGGAGTCATATACCATCTAGACATCATTTTAAAACAGTTCTCTTTAATACTCTGACATGTTGAAAGTTTCATAAAGTTCTTCCATAAATATTCCCATGTATCCATCTGTATTTTATTTACATTTATTGCCCATTTAATCATTTGAGATTTCACTACTTCATCTTCTGTAGACCATTTTAAAAGTAACTTATAAGTTTTTGAAATTAATTTTTCATTATCTCCAAGCAGAACTTTTTCCATTTCTGTTTGCTCTTGTCTTATTCCTTCAGTTTTAATATCATTTTCCACCAAACTCTTTATTTGTTGCATTTGAAACCAATCGTATTTGTTATTCAACTCCATAGCAGTTTTCAATTCTATTTTGCCACTTTGTATTTTTAATAGTTGATTGTATGACAGCCATTTTTCCTCACCTGTCTTAGCTGTTATTTTTATCACTTCTGCTGGCACTATCCATAATGGTTTTCTTTCATCACCATATTTCTTATATTTCATCCAGGTATTCAACAAATTATTTCTTATATAATGGTGAGAGAAAAAACTATCCATCTTTTTCTTCCCATAATACATATAAGCGTGCCAGCTGAATTTATTTCCATGACCTTCCAACACTAAAAGTTTTTTATTCAACAGCGTCACCCAATCTTTTATCCACACTAAACAAACTGCTTCATGATATAATCTTAAATCTGGTAATTGGAATCCTCCTCTTTCTTTAGCACCTATTAAAACTTTCATTTTAATCCTTGGTTTCTTCCCAGCCCATACAAATTCCGAGATCTTCCTTTGCCTTTTGTTAAATTGTTTACTGTCTTTCACAATCGGAATAGTTTGAAACAAATACATTATTCTCGGCAAAATATTCATCTTAATTGCAGCTATTCTTCCAAGCAATGACAAGTTAAGCTTATTCCATTTTATCATAGCTTCATCCATTTTACGCCATAGCTTTTCATAGTTATTTTTGAACAGGTCAATATTCTTCATTGTTATTTCCACACCCAAATATTTTACTTTAGAGGTAACTTCACATCCTGTAACTCCTTTTGTTTATTTACTTGCATATTTTTACATAAAAATTTTGATTTTTCTTTATTAGCATAAAATCCCGCCAGTTCTCCATATTCTTGTATTTTAGCTAACAAAGGTGTCTCTTGTGTAGGATTTTCATTTATAAACGTTATATCATCTGCAAATGCTCTATATTTGAAAATAAATCCTTTAACTCTCAACCCTTCTATTTCTTTATCATCTTGTATTTGCATCAATAAAATTTCAAGAGTCATTATAAACAACAAAGGTGAAAGCAGACAACCTTGTCTTGTAGCTTTGTTGATTATCATTTCATCTGTAAGATCTGCATTTATACCTAACCTTGCACGTTGTTCAGTATATATTGCCTTTATCATTCTTATAAAGTTTTCCCCCAACTCTATTTTCTCCATTACTGCAAACATAAAGTCCCAGTTCAAATTGTCAGAAGTTTTCTCTGCATCCACAAAGAATAATGCAACTTCTTTCTCTGGATGTCTTTCATAATATTCTACAATATTTACAATAGTTCTAATATTATCTCTTATTTGCCTTTTAGGAAGAAATCCCGCTTGGTCTTCCTTTATGAAATTTATCAAATATTGTTTAAGTCGTTCTGCCAAAATTCTTGCATATATCTTATAGTCATTATTTAGTAATGCAATTGGTCTATAGTTCTTTACATTCGTGACATCTCTATTTTCCTTAGGAATCAAAGAAATTACAGCTTCCTTCCATGTATTTGGTATTTTTCCTTTTATTCTTATCATTTCATCAATTTTTGAAGTTTTGGTACTAATTCTTCTTTAAAAATTTTAAAAAATTCATCAATTTTTGAAGTTTTGGTACTAATTCTTCTTTAAAAATTTTAAAAAATTTTAAAAAAATTCATTGCATTAATTGCTGCTTCAATTTCTATTTTTTTCAATTGGATCATTCAACTTTTTTTCATATATTCAGTTAAGGGTGCTATTTTAATCTTTTGCAAATACACTTCCATCCTTTCCTTCTTTACTTTAACACCTTTAAATAATTTAGCATAATACTTGAAAAATTCTCTCTTTAGTCCTTCTTGATCTACCATCTCTCTTCCATCAACCACAATTTTATTAATAATTTTACTTCCTCTCTTTTTCTTCACTTGCCAGGCCAAATACTTTCCAGGTTTATTTGCTCCCTCAAAGGACTTCTGTTGTAATTTTTTCATATTCCATTCCAATTCCTTATTTAACAAATGTCTCATTTGTGCTTCTAGTATTGTAATCTCCCATATAATTTTCTTTTTCCCTGGCCTTTTCTTCAGCTCCCCTTCTTTTTTTCTTTATTTCATTTTGAATGTCCAACATCTGTTTTTCTTTTGCCCTTTTGTCCTTATTGCTTAATGTAATCAATATTCCTCTCATTACGGCTTTATAAGCATCCCAAACCATCTGAAATTCTATATCATCTTTATCATTTATTTGGAAGAAAGCTTTAGTTTCATTTTCTAGAGATGTCACTAATTCTTTATTTTGTAGTAAATCTTCATTTAATCTCCATCTTTTTACTTTTTTAGACAATTTTGTAATCCATAATATTGGGTTATGATCTGCACCTATCTTCGGTAAGATCTCTATTTTCTTAGTTATAAGGCCTAAGTCCTTTGTACCCCATAACATGTCCATTTTGGAAAATGTCTTGCTGAAAAGAATGTATAATCTCGTACTTCAGGATTAAATTTTCTCCATATGTCTTCCAGGTTTTCTTGTTTAACCAGTTCAAAGAAGGATTTTGGCAATTTTCCTTCTTTATTTGTTATTTTTTTCCCCAGATCTGTCCAATGTATTCTGAATTGTTCCATTAAAATCTCCCATAATCATGACCTGGTCGTATGTCACTTCATTAAGTTGTTGTATAATGTCTTTAAAAAAAACATCTTTTGCACCATTTGGTGCATATAGTCCCAATAATAACGTTTTTTCACATTTATTATTACTTCTACTGCCACAAATCTTCCATCTTTATCTCTAAATATTATTTTTGGGTCCAATTCTTGTTTAATGTAAAAAATCACACCCCTTTTCTTCTGTTCAGAAAATGAAAAAAATTCCAGTCCCAATTGTTTATTCCACAAAAATTTATGATCCTTTTGTTTAATATGAACTTCTTGTAAGCAAATTATATTACAGTTTTGTTTTTTAATCCAATGAAATATTGCCTTTCCTTTTTGTGGTGAATTTAGTCCATTTACATTCCAAGATAATCATTTATAATCCATCATGGTGCAAATTCTTTATTCTCTTCATAAAATTTACGCAGCTCCTGTGTATTTGTAATTGTAATCCTTCTTCCTTGTAGCTCAAAGCTCAAACCTTCAGGTATTATCCATCTATACCTCATTCAATTGTCACGTAGTTTTTCTGTTAATTTCTTATATGTTCTCCTGTCATTTATCACTTGTCTTGGCAATTCTTTCATTATTCTTACTCTGCTTCCTCCCACTATCAATGTCTTTTCAAAATTTTTATTCAAGATTTTCCCCACCATTTCTTTTGTCATATATCTTATAACCACATCTCTTGGTAGGTTATTTTTCTTGGCATATAATGAATTTACTCTATACATATAATCATACATATTTCTAGTCCCTTCAGGATCTTCAAGAAATCAGGAATTATTTTTATTACATGTTCTTTTAAGTCTGTCCCTTCTTCTTCAGGTACTCCTCTCAGACGTATTTGTGTCTCCATCAATTTACAGTCATGGATTGTTATTTTTTCTTGCATTTTTAATAAGGTGGAATCCTGGAGTTTAACTTTCCCTTCTACCTCCTGCACTTTTTTTGACACCACCACTGTTTCATTTCTAAGCTCTTCCATTTCTTTTTTAAAGTCCTCAATATCTTTTTAAAGTTCTTTTTTGCAAGCATTATCATCCTAGCTTCCACTGCTTCCAACTGATCTTGCATCTTCTCCAATGAGGCAGCCCTTGCACGGCTTACCTTTGACTCTGACATTACAAAAACAGCGAAAAATTTGATATCACCAAATTAAATTTCAACTTTCAGGTTTGATAGATTAGAACTTGCCCTTTCAAATGAGCCTAATTTCGCCGTCCTCCAATCTTCCCAGGCTCAGATATTAATTTTTTTTAAATTTAGCCTCCCAGTAATGGCCGCCGATGTTTTTCTATGGTAATACAATCCTAGAGTAGGTCCACTTCTTCAACAGTTACTTCCTGCTTTGCTTGCCCCAAGTCACGTTCTCACTGGTAACAAAGTCTCACGATACTTGACCTATTTCCTGTGTTGACTGTAGAAACTGCAGATCTCTGACGATGGTGCTTTCACTCCACGACCGCAGGTAGACAAAACAATAAATTCCTTTCCAATTTTTAACACTGTCCTTAATTTAACAAAATCCAAGATTCACCCCTTCTCCTCTTCTTCTTCCAAGCTTTCAAACTTTCTCTTTCCCACCTTCTAATACTATTTTATTTGCTTTAAAATAGTCCCGGAATGGTAGATAACAAACAGTACCTATTTCTAAGGTTATCCAGATCAACACTGGTCTCGTACAGCATCAGATGTTTAGCAGTCTCAAAGAAGATTAGGATCTTTTCAAGCTTATGTCAAATAAATGACTCTGTAAGCTTCTACAGATGATGAATATGCAACTCTTCTCCGGGGATCCCTCAAAGGAGCCCCCCCCCCCGGGACTCCCTTTTAGCCAAGGTAAATCACCTCAAAGTTTCCTGTGCGTATCTTAGACTAATCTCTCACTGAGAAAAGTAGGCAGAAGGCAAACATTTGCCCTTTACTACCCCGAACAGAAGCTCCAGTCTGCCCCCCTTAGAGAGGCAGGTCAGCTCAGCATTCTCCAAATCCCGGAAGTGGAAGAAGAATAATTGCGGATTTATACCCCGCCCTTCTCCCTAAATCAGAGACTCAGAGCGGTTTACAATCTCCCATATCTTCTCCCCCCACAACAGACACCCTGTGAGATGGGTGGGGCTGAGAAGACTCTCAAAGCAGCTGCCTTTTCAAGGACAACCTCTTCCAGAGCTATGGCTGACCCAAGGCCATTCCAGCAGATGCAAGTGGAGAAGTGGGGAATCAAACCCGGTTCTCCCAGATAAGAGTCCACGCACTTAACCACTACACCAAACTGGATCTTTCTGCCCCACCCACCTCACAGGGTGTCTGCTGCAGAGCGAGAAGAAAGAGGAGATTGTAAGCCGCTCTGAGTCTCTGATTCAGAGAGAAGGGCGGGGTATAAAACTGCAATTCTTCTTCTTGCAGCTGCTGGAATGGCCTTGGGTCAGCTATAGGTCTCGCAGAGCTGTCCTTGAAAGGGCAGCTTCTGTCAGAGCCCTCTCCAGCCCCACCCACCTCACAGGGTGTCTGTTGTGGGGGAGGAAGGGAAAGGAGATTGTGAGCCGCTCTGAGACTCTTCGGAGTGGAGGGCAGGATATAAATCCAATATCTTCTTCATCTTCTTCAAATTGCCACCTGCTTGAAATGCTTCCCCCATCAGCCTCAGATTTGGGCTGCTTCAGACAGGATGGCTTTCCTCCACAGGAGTAGGAGATGGCCCTTGTTGTAACACCAACCATGCCGGTCCCCAAATTCTAGAATGGATGGCAGGTCTATCCTCCATTCTGGAATATGTTAGGTCCTAGAGTGGGATAGGTATGGAGGAGGGGGTCTACCAGTGGCTACCAGCCATGGTGACTAAAGGGAACCTCCAAATTCAAGGGCAGTGCCAGGAGGCAACATCAGGGGAAGGCCTCCATGCCCTGTTGCTGGCCTTCTGGAGGAAATGGTTGTCTGCTGCGTGAGACAGGAGGCTGGACTAGATGGACCCTCCCTGGTCTGATCCAGCAGGGCTCTTCTGATGTTCTTATGAAGGCCTTGGCCTCTCTGCCCTGTTGTTGGCCCTCCAGAGGAACTGGTTGGCCACTGTGTGAGACAGGAGGCTGGTCTGAATGGACCCTCCCTGGTCTGATCCAGCAGGGCTCTTCTGATGTTCTTTTGAAGGCCTCGGCCTCTCTGCCCTGTTGCTGGCCGTCCAGAGGAACTGGTTGGCCACTGTGTGAGACAGGAGGCTGGACTGAATGGACCCTCCCTGGTCTGATCCAGCAGGGCTCTTCTGATGTTCTTTTGAAGGCCTCGGCCTCTCTGCCCTGTTGTTGGCCCTCCAGAGGAACTGGTTGGCCACTGTGTGAGACAGGAGGCTGGACTAGATGGGCCATCCCTGGTCTGATCCAGCAGGGCTCTTCTGATGTTCTTATGAAGGCCTCGGCCTCTCTGCCCTGTTGTTGACCCTCCAGAGGAACTGGCTGGCCACTGTGTGAGGCAGGAGGCTGGACTAGATGGGCCCTCACTGGTCTGATCCAGCAGGGCTCTTCTGATGTTCTTATGAAGGCCTCGGCCTCTCTGCCCTGCTGTTGGCCCTCCAGAGGAACTCGTTGGCCACTGTGTGAGACAGGAGGCTGGACTAGATGGGCCCTCCCTCGTCTGATCCAGCAGGGCTCTTCTGATGCTCTTATGAAGGACTCGGCCTCTCTGCCCTGTTGCTGGCCCTCCAGAGGAACTGGTTGGCGACTGTGTGAGACAGGAAGCTGGAGCTATCTTGTCATTGGCTCCGCCTCCTGCTGCAGCCATTTTGTGCTTGCAGTGCACTCACCACCCTGTTTCAAAATTCTAAAAATGCCTATCAGGTTAAAAAAGCTGGAGACCCCTGGTTTGGGTCAATATAAGTCTGCTTCACAGTTTCAGATGTACTCACTGCGGCTGGACAGCCAAGGACGCTTCGGAGTGGACGTGTAATGGTAGCCAGCCCGGTCCACGCACTCAATGGTCTGGTCCCCATAGATGATCTGGAAAACCTGGCAGATGAGAGCGCAGGATTCCTCAGCCGTGTCCTGGATCCCAGGGAGGAAAGAACAGTCAGATCCCTCTGGGAATTTATTTACAATTTTTTCTTTTTTTAAAAAAAAGCCCAGCAGAAACTCATTTGCATATCAGGCCACGCCCCCTGATGGCAAGCAAGGTGCGGCTGTGTTCCTGCTCAAAAAAAAGCCATGACTATAACCATGGCGGAATTGTTGGGTTCCTGCTCTCCAGGAGAATTTCTTTTCTCCTCCAAAAATCTGTGCTTGTGATTTGCTCCCTCTCAGCTGAGTTAGTGTGAGCCAGTTCACAGTTTTTTTAGCCTCCAGCTCCCACAGTTTCGTCTTAGCTCAGAGGAAAATGGCTCCGGAGCAATCGAACTATGCAGCAGCTCCCAACTTGAATGCCAGTCGCTCACAAAGTAGAATTTTTGCTCACAAGACTCCTCAGCTTAGAGGGAACGTTGTGATGCTTGCTGGCTGTATTTAAGTGCGCGGGACCAGAAAGAAAGGTAGGGTTGCCAAGTCCAATTTAAGAAATATCTGGGGACTTTGGGGGTGGAGCCAGGAGACTTTGGGGGCAAAGCCAGGAGCAAGGGTGTGACAAGCATAATTGAACTTCAAGGGAGTTCTGGCCATCACATTTAAGGGGACGGCACTAATTTTTAAATGCCTTCCTTCCATAGGAAATAACGAAGGATAGGGGCACCTTCTTTTGGGGCTCATAGAATTGGACCCCCTATTCCAATCTTTTTGAAACTTGGGATGTATTTTGGGGAGAGGCACAAGATGCTATACTGAAAATTTGGTGCCTCTATCTCAAAAAACAGCCCCCTCAGAGCCCCCGATACCCGCGGATCAATTCCCCGTCGTTCCCTATGGGAATCGTTCATGGAGGTGCATGATGGCTCTGGGGGCGGAGCTTCCCCCGCTGGCCAGCTGGCTGGGGGAGGGCGAAAGACTGTAAAACCGGGGGATCCCCCTCTGGGACCTGGGGATTGGGAAGCCTAAAGAAAGGGCAGGGTTGCATTAAGCCCCCCCCCCTTGAAGAAAGTCTTGAAACGGACTAAGAGGAGCCCTGAAAGCTTTTGGAGTATGGGCTACATCAGGGGTGCGTGGCCTAGGGTTGCCAAGTCCTCTTGAAGTCCCGGCGGGGGACATTCACGTGTGTGACGAAATGACATCACCCGGAAGTGATGACATCAAAATGGCGGTGCACATGCGGGGGGGGGGGGCGCTTTAGGTGTTTCCGGGAAAACTCTATGGTTTTCCCCAGATGCCCTAGCCATTTGGGAGGTTAAATCTCTATGGTACCTATCGTACCATAGAGTTTTAACCTTCCAAATGGCTAGAGTGTCCGGGCAAACCATAGAGTTTCCCCAGAAACGCCTAGAGCGCCCCCCACGTGTGCACTGCCGTTTTGATGATGTCACTTCCAGGTGACGTCATCGTGCCGGCAACACAGGGGGAGGTTGAGCTGGCGGGTTCAGAACCTCTGGGGTTCAGAACCTCAGACTGAGGACTTGCCAGCCCTAATGTGAGCTAATATGCAAAGGAGCTGGGGGCTTGCCACTGTGTGACACAGAGTGTTGGACTGGATGGGCCACTGGCCTGATCCAACAGATCTTCTCTTATGTTCTTATGTGACACACAGCATTGGACTGGAGGGGCCATTGGCCTGATCCAGCAGGGCTTCTCTTATGTTCTTATGTGACACAGAGTGTTGGACTGGAGGGGCCACTGGCCTGATCCAACAGGGCTTCTCTTATGTTCTTATGTGACACACAGCATTGGACTGGAGGGGCCATTGGCCTGATCCAGCAGGGCTTCTCTTATGTTCTTATGTGACACAGAGTGTTGGACTGGAGGGGCCACTGGCCTGATCCAACAGATCTTCTCTTATGTTCTTATGTGACACACAGCATTGGACTGGAGGGGCCATTGGCCTGATCCAACATAACTTCTCTTATGTTCTTATGTGACACAGAGTGTTGGACTGGAGGGGCCATTGGCCTGATCCAACAGGGCTTCTCTTATGTTCTTATGTGACACAGAGTGTTGGACTGGAGGGGCCATTGGTCTGATCCAACATGGCTTCTCTTATGTTCTTATGTGACACAGAGTGTTGGACTGGAGGGGCCATTGGCCTTATCCAACAGGTCTTCTCTTATGTTATTATGTGACACAGAGTGTTGGACTGGAGGGGCCATTGGCCTGATCCAACAGGGCTTCTCTTATGTTCTTATGTGACACAGAGTGTTGGGCTGGATGGGCCATTGGTCTGATCCAACATGGCTTCTCTTATGTTCTTATGTGACACAGAGTGTTGGACTGGAGGGGCCACTGGCCTGATCCAACATGGCCTCTCTTATGTTCTTACGTGACACAGAGTGTTGGACTGGAGGGGCCACTGGCCTGATCCAACATGGCTTCTCTTATGTTCTTATGTGACACAGAGTGTTGGACTGGATGGGCCTTTGGCCTGATCCAACATGGCCTCTCTTATGTTCTTATGAGCTCCTGCTACAAAAAAAAGCACTTATTCAGACACCTCTAAGCTGGGACTCTCCTGTCTTTGTGGTGTTTGTGTGTGTGGGGGGGGGCGTGCCACTTACTCTGTTAGTCACAGCCAGGATGACGAGGTTGCAGTAGGCTTCCGGGCTGGGCCGCTTGGGCTCGGCCAGCGGGTTGTCCCCCGTGTTCCTCCTCTCCCAGCTGCCGCAGGTCTTGCCGCGTTCCCAACTCCCGCTGAAGGCCTGCCGGTGCTCCCAGCCGCCTCCGGGCTGCCCCGCTCGCCTGCACTCCCAGCTGCCCCCGGCTTTTCCAGCAGGGCGGCGCTCCCAGCTCCCGCTGTAGGTCTGCCGGCGCTCCCAGCTCCCGAAGGGCCGGCCCCCGCCCGCCTGCCTCTTCTCCCAGCTCCCGCTGGCCTGCTTTCTCTCCAGGCTTCCTCCCCCGCTGGGCCTCCCCTCCTGCCCGCCCCGGGACATCTTCCAGTCCAGGCTGCAGATGGTGTGCCGCCGCTCGGTGGTGGCCCCCAGCTGCCTGGCTTCCATCGGTCGCTTTTCGGAGGGCGCCCCAGGGAACTTCTCCTGAAGGCTTCCGGGATAAGAGTCCCCCGCGGGGACAGGATCGACGCCCAGGCCTGGAAATAGGGGAGAAAGACCGATGGTTGGTTGGTCATCTCTACGAACCGGAGGGCAGCAAGGGTGAAAGTCTGCCCTGCCCGAGAAAGGGTGGGAAGGAGATGTCGAAATAACTGGAAGATCACACCCGCAAAATTGTGTTGGTTTCTTAAGGTGTCACTGGACTTGATTCTAGCTACAAACCAACACAGAAGTACAAGAATAGAAGAAGAAGATATTGGATTTATATCCTGTCCTCTACTCCGAAGAGTCCCAGAGCGGCTCACAATCTCCTTTCCCTTCCTCCCCCACAACAGACACCCTGTGAGGTAGATGAAGATACTGGATTTATATCCCGCCCTCCGCTCCTAAGAGTCTCAGAGGGGCTCACAATCTCCTTTCCCTTCCTCCCCCACAACAGACACCCTGTGAGGTAGATGAAGATATTGGATTTATATCCCGCCCCCCACTCGAAAGAGTCTAAGAGCGGCTCACAATCTCGTTTCCCTTCCTCCCCCACAACAGACACCCTGTGAGGTAGATGAAGATACTGGATTTATATCCCGCCCTCCGCTCCGAAGAGTCTCAGAGCGGCTCACAATCTCCTTTCCCTTCCTCCCCCACAACAGACACCCTGTGAGGTAGATGAAGATATTGGATTTATATCCCGCCCTCCACTCCGAAGAGTCTCAGAGCGGCTCATAATCTCGTTTCCCTTCCTCCCCCACAACAGACACCCTGTGAGGTAGATGAAGATACTGGATTTATATCCCGCCCTCCGCTCCGAAGAGTCTCAGAGCGGCTCACAATCTCCTTTCCCTTCCTCCCCCACAATAGACACCCTGTGAGGTAGATGAAGATATTGGATTTATATCCCGCACTCCACTCCGAAGAGTCTCAGAGCGGCTCACAATCTCCTTTCCCTTCCTCCCCCACAACAGACACCCTGTGAGGCAGATGAAGATACTGGATTTAGATCCAGCCCTAAACTCCAAAGAATCTCGGAGCGGCTCACAATCTCCTTTCCCTTCCTCCCCCACAACAGACACCCTGTGAGGTAGATGAAGATATTGGATTTATATCCCGCCCTCCACTCCAAAGAGTCTCAGAGCGGCTCACAATCTCGTTTCCCTTCCTCCCCCACAACAGACACCCTGTGAGGTAGATGAAGATACTGGATTTATATCCCGCCCTCCGCTCCGAAGAGTCTCAGAGCGGCTCACAATCTCCTTTCCCTTCCTCCCCCACAACAGACACCCTGTGAGGTAGATGAAGATATTGGATTTATATCCCGCCCTCCACTCCGAAGAGTCTCAGAGCGGCTCACAATCTCCTTTCCCTTCCTCCCCCACAACAGACACCCTGTGAGGCAGATGAAGATACTGGATTTAGATCCAGCCCTCCACTCCAAAGAGTCTCAGAGCGGCTCACAATCTCGTTTCCCTTCCTCCCCCACAACAGACACCCTGTGAGGTAGATGAAGATACTGGATTTATATCCCGCCCTCTGCTCTGAAGAGTCTCAGAGCGGCTCACAATCTCCTTTCCCTTCCTCCCCCACAACAGACACCCTGTGAGGTAGATGAAGATATTGGATTTATATCCCGCCCTCCACTCCGAAGAGTCTCAGAGCGGCTCACAATCTCCTTTCCCTTCCTCCCCCACAACAGACACCCTGTGAGGTAGATGAAGATATTGGATTTATATCCCGCCCTCCACTCCAAAGAGTCTCAGAGCGGCTCACAATCTCGTTTCCCTTCCTCCCCCACAACAGACACCCTGTGAGGTAGATGAAGATACTGGATTTATATCCCGCCCTCCGCTCCGAAGAGTCTCAGAGCGGCTCACAATCTCCTTTCCCTTCCTCCCCCACAACAGACACCCTGTGAGGTAGATGAAGATATTGGATTTATATCCCGCCCTCCACTCCAAAGAGTCTCAGAGCGGCTCACAATCTCCTTTCCCTTCCTCCCCCACAACAGACACCCTGTGAGGTAGATGAAGATACTGGATTTATATCCCGCCCTCCGCTCCGAAGAGTCTCAGAGCGGCTCACAATCTCCTTTCCCTTCCTCCCCCACAACAGACACCCTGTGAGGTAGATGAAGATATTGGATTTATATCCCGCCCTCCACTCCGAAGAGTCTCAGAGCGGCTCACAATCTCCTTTCCCTTCCCCCCCCCGCACAACAGACACCCTGTGAGGTAGATGAAGATATTGGATTTATATACCGCCCTCCACTCCGAAGAGTCTCAGAGCGGCTCACAATCTCCTTTCCCTTCCTCCCCCACAACAGACACCCTGTGAGGTAGATGAAGATATATATCCCGCCCTCCACTCCATGTATCTCAGAGTGGCTCACAATCTCCTTTATCTTCCTCCCCCACAACAGACACCCTGTGAGGTGGGTGGGGCTGGAGAGGGCTCTCACAGCAGCTGCCCTTTCAAGGACAAACTCTGCAAGAACTATGACTGACCCAAGGCCATTCCAGCAGCTGCATGGGGAGGAGTAGGGAACCAAACCCGGTTCTCCTCACTTAACCACTACACCAAACTGATTTATATCCTGCCTTCCATTCTGAATCTCAGAGTGGCTCACAATCTCCTTTATCTTCCTCCCCCACAACAGACACCCTGACAGGTAGGTGGGGCTGGAGAGGGCTCTCACAGCAGCTGCCCTTTCAAGGACAACCTCTGCCAGAGCTCTGGCTGACCCAAGGCCATTCCAGAAGGTGCAAGTGGAGGAGTGGGGAATCAAACCCGGTTCTCCCAGATAAGAGTCTGTGCACTTAACCACTACACCAAACTGGCTCCCAATGAAGAAGAAGACGACAGATTTATTCCCCATCCTTCTCTCTGAATCAGAGTTTCAGAGCGGCTTACACTCTCCTTTACCTTCCTCTTCCACAACAGACACCCTGTGAGGTGGGTGAGGCTGAGAGGACTCTCACAGCAGCTGCCCTTTCAAGGACAACTCTTGCAAGAGCTATGGCTGACCCAAGGCCATTCCAGCAGCTGCAAGGGGAGGATTAGGGAATCAAACCCGATTCTCCTCACTTAACCACTACACAAAACTGATTTATATCTGGGAGAACCGGGTTTGATTTCCCACTCCTCCGCTTGCAGCGGCTGGGATGGCCTTGGGTCAGCCATAGCTCTCACAGAGTACTTCTTGAAAGGGCAGCTTCTGGGAGAGCTCTCTCAGCCCCACCCACCTCACAGGGTGTCTGTTGTGGGGAAAGAAGATAAAGGAGATTGTAAGCCACTCTGAGTCTCTGATTCAGAGAGAAGGATGGGGTATAAATCTGCAGTCTAGTTCTTCTTCTGCGAGTGCTCTCTCAGCCCCACCCACCTCACACGGTGTCCATTGGGGAAGAAGATAAAAGAGATTGTAAGCTGCTCTGAATCTCTGATTCAAAGAGAAGGTTGGGGTATAAATCTGCAATTCTTCTTGCATCTGCTGCGATGGCCTTGGGTCAGTCATAGCTCTCGCAGAGCTATCCTTGAAAGAGCAGCTTCTGTCAGAGCTCTCCCAGCCCCACCCACCTCACAGGGTGTCTGTTGTGGGGGTGGAAGATAAAGGAGATTGTGAACCACTCTGAGACTTTAATTCAGGGAGAAGGGCGGGGTATAAACCTGCAGTCTTCTTCTTCTTCTTCTCTCCCCACATCAGAAACCCTGTGAAGCAGGTGGGGCTGAAAGAACTGCTCTTGAGAGAACAGCTCTGAGAGAGTTGTAACTGACCCAAGGTCACCTAGCTTGTCTGCATATGGAGAAGCAGGGAATCAAACCCAGTTCTCCAGCTTACAGTCTGACGCTCTGAACCACTGCACCAAACTGGCTTGGGGTGGGCCATTGGCCTGATCCAACAGGGCTTCTCTTATGTTCTTATGTGACAGAGTGTTGGACTGGATGGGCCTTTGGCCTGATCCAACATGGCTTCTCTTCTGTTCTTACATGACACAGAGTGTTGGACCGGATGGGCCACTGGCCTGATCCAACAGGGCTTCTCTTCTGTTCTTACGTGACACAGAGTGTTGGACTGGATGGGCCAGTTTGGTGTAGTGGTTAAGTGAGCGGTCTCTTATCTGGGAGAACCGGGTTTGATTCCCCACTCCTCCACTTGCACCTGCTGGAATGGCCTTGGGTCAGCCATAGCCCTGGCAGAGGTTGTCCTTGAAAGGGCAGCTGCTGTGAGAGCCCTCTCCAGCCCCACCCACCTCACAGGGTGTCTGTTGTGGGGGAGGAAGGTAAAGGAGATTGTAGGCCGCTCTGAGACTCTGTCCTTGAAAGGGCAGCTGCTGTGAGAGCCCTCTCCAGCCCCACCCACCTCACAGGGTGTCTGTTGTGGGGGAGAGAGATAAAGGAGATTGTGAGCCGCTCTGAGACTCTTCGGAGTGGAGGGCGGGATATAAATCCAATATCTTCATCTACCTCACAGGGTGTCTGTTGTGGGGGAGGAAGGTAAAGGAGATTGTGAGCCGCTCCGAGACTCTTCGGAGTGGAGGGCGGGATATAAATCCAATATCTTCTTCTTCTTCTTCTTCATTGGCCTGATCCAACAGGGCTTCTCTTATGTCCTTATGTGACACAGAGTGTTGGACTGGATGGGCCACTGGCCTGATCCAACAGGGCTTCTCTTATGTTCTTATGTGACACAGAGTGCTGGACTGGATGGGCCACTGGCCTGATCCAACAGGGCTTCTCTTATGTCCTTATGTGACACAGAGTGCTGGACTGGATGGGCCACTGGCCTGATCCAACGTGGCTTCTCTTATGTTCTTATGTGACACAGAGTGTTGGACTGGATGGGCCATTGGCCTGATCCAACGTGGCTTCTCTTATGTCCTTATGTGACACAGAGTGCTGGACTGGATGGGCCACTGGCCTGATCCAACGTGGCTTCTCTTATGTTCTTATGTGACACAGAGTGTTGGACTGGATGGGCCACTGGCCTGATCCAACATGGCCTCTCTTATGTCCTTATGTGACACAGAGTGCTGGACTGGATGGGCCATTGGCCTGATCCAACGTGGCTTCTCTTATGTTCTTATGTGACACAGAGTGTTGGACTGGATGGGCCACTGGCCTGATCCAACATGGCCTCTCTTATGTCCTTATGTGACACAGAGTGCTGGACTGGATGGGCCATTGGCCTGATCCAACGTGGCTTCTCTTATGTTCTTATGTGACACAGAGTGTTGGACTGGATGGGCCACTGGCCTGATCCAACATGGCTTCTCTTATGTCCTTATGTGACACAGAGTGTTGGACTGGATGGGCCACTGGCCTGATCCAACATGGCTTCTCTTATGTTCTTATGTGACACAGAGTGTTGGACTGGATGGGCCACTGGCCTGATCCAACATGGCTTCTCTTATGTCCTTATGTGACACAGAGTGTTGGACTGGAGGGGCCACTGGCCTGATCCAACAGGGCTTCTCTTATGTGACACAGAGTGTTGGACTGGATGGGCCATTGGCCTGATCCAACAGGGCTTCTCTTATGTTCTTATGTGACACAGAGTGTTGGACTGGATGGGCCATTGGCCTGATCCAACAGGGCTTCTCTTATGTTCTTATGTGACACAGAGTGTTGGACTGGAGGGGCCACTGGCCTGATCCAACAGGGCTTCTCTTATGTTCTTATGTGACACAGAGTGTTGGACTGGAGGGGCCACTGGCCTGATCCAACAGGGCTTCTTTGATGTTCTTATGTGACACAGAGTGTTGGACTGGATGGGCCATTGGCCTGATCCAACAGGGCTTCTCTTATGTTCTTATGTGACACAGAGTGTTGGACTGGAGGGGCCACTGGCCTGATCCAACAGGGCTTCTCTTATGTTCTTATGTGACACAGAGTGTTGGACTGGATGGGCCATTGGCCTGATCCAACAGGGCTTCTCTTATGTTCTTATGTGACACAGAGTGTTGGGCTGGATGGGCCATTGGCCTGATCCAACAGGGCTTCTCTTATGTTCTTATGTGACACAGAGTGTTGGACTGGAGGGGCCCCTGGCCTGATCCAACAGGGCTTCTCTTATGTTCTTATGTGACACAGAGTGTTGGACTGGAGGGGCCACTGGCCTGATCTAACATGGCTTCTCTTATGTTCTTATGACTGGATGGGCCATTGGCCTGATCCAACAGGGCTTCTCTTATGTTCTTATGTGACACAGAGTGTTGGACTGGAGGGGCCACTGGCCTGATCCAACAGGGCTTCTTTGATGTTCTTATGTGACACAGAGTGTTGGACTGGAGGGGCCACTGGCCTGATCTAACATGGCTTCTCTTATGTTCTTATGACTGGATGGGCCATTGGCCTGATCCAACAGGGCTTCTCTTCTGCTCTTATGTGACTCAGAGTGTTGGACTGGAGGGTCCATTGGCCTGATCCAACAGGGCTTCTCTCATGTTCTTATGGGACACAGAGTGTTGGACTGGAGGGGCCATTGGCCTGATCCAACAGGGCTTCTCTTATGTTCTTATGTGACACAGAGTGTTGGACTGGAGGGGCCACTGGCCTGATCCAACAGGGCTTCTCTTATGTTCTTATGTGACACAGAGTGTTGGACTGGAGGGGCCACTGGCCTGATCCAACGTGGCTTCTCTTATGTTCTTATATTCTCCCCCTCCCCAGCAATCCAGGAATCTCCCAAGCTGGATTTGGCAGCCCTAGCTGCCTTGATTGTATCAACCCACACCTGTTTTGAGCACCAAGAGGTGCAGTGCATCGTCCCGCAGGTAGGAGGCAGCAGCGATCTCATGGGTGGGGATTCTCAGGATGAGCTCCTCGTTGTCCCGCCAGGTGAGCAGCAGGCAACGGGCCGAAAGGCTCAGGATACTGTCCTGCTCGGGGGTCGTCTTCAGCGGAAGCTCCTTTAGTTGCTGCAGGAGAGGCAGAGGAAAGGAGGAAGACCTGGAATCAGATCTCTAGTCCCAGCCGTATGGCCATCTCCTCCCCTCCTGCACATGAACTCATGAAGCTGCTTCAGTAATCAGGGCTTTGGTCCACCAATGTCAGTCTTGTCCGCTCAGACTGGCATTAGCTCTCCAGAGTCTCAGGCAGAGACTGGTCCTTCACATCACGTTGTTGGCCCTCCAGAAGAACTGGTTGGCCACTGTGTGAGACATGAGGCTGGACTAGATGGACTCTCCCTGGTCTGATCCAGCAGGGCTCTTCTGTTGTTCTTATGAAGGCCTCAGCCTCTCTGCCCTGTTGTTGGCCCTCCAGAGGAACTGGCTGGCCCCTGTGTGAGACAGGAGGCTGGACTAGGTGGCCCTTCACTGGTCTGACCCAGCAGGGTTCTTCTGAGGTTCTTATGAAGGCCTTGGCCTCTCTGCCCTGTTGTTGGCCCTCCAGAGGAACTGGCTGGCCACTGTGTGAGACAGGAGGCTGGACTAGATGGACCCTCACTGGTCTGATCCAGCAGGACTCTCTTGATGTTCTTATGGATACCTCGGCCTCTCTGCCCTGTTGTTGGCCCTCCAGAGGAACTGGCTGGCCACTGCATGAGACAGGATGCAAAACTCGATGGACCCTCACTGGTCTGATCCAGCAGGGCTCTTCTTATGAAGGCCTTGGCCTCCCTTTCCTGTTGTTGGCCCTCCAGAGAAACTGGCTGTCCACTGACTGAGACAGGATGCTGGACTAGAGGGACCCTCCCTGGTCTGATCCAGCAGGGCTCTTCTGAAGTTCTTATCAGCCAAGGCCTCGACCAGAGGAACTGGTTGGTCACTGTGTGAAACAGGATGCTCGACTGGATGAACTATTGGCTTGATCCAGCAGGTCTCTTCTGATGTTCTTACATTGCGACCCTACTCTACAGTATATACGTGGGAGGGAAGGCTGCATGGCATAGCCTCACCTTGTGAGATCTCGGAAGCTCACAGGGTCGATATTTAGATGGGAGACCACCAAGGACAACTCTGCAGAGGAAGGCACCAGTGGTCCACCTCTCCTTCTCACTTGCTTTGAAAGCCCCTTTCATGTCAGCAGTTGCTTGGACAAGTGATACGAAACAGACCATATCAGCAATTGCTCAAGATCAGACCAGGCTGTAGAAACACCCGGCCAGCAATTACTCATCTATACCAACTGGAAAGTCCCAAATCTTGCTAAAATGCTATGTCTGCAATTAACTATTTTTCTCTCTCAGCATATATTAACCATGCATGATGTAGGGGGGAAATGTCCATATAAGGGTAGGATGAGATCACAACGTCGGTCACAAGATTAAGATTGGGAGCCCTCCGCCGGGACTGATTGGCCAGAGGGACAGTTAGGGGCTGTGGCGTCGGGAGCCTTAAATTGAGCTGTGCTGTGACACAGACTTCAGAGACCACACCTATCTTGGGTGTTGTTCTCTCCATGCTGGCAAACAGGTATTCCAAATAAACCTGCTTGTTGCTGACCATCCTTGTTCGGAGTTTTCTTGGTAAGACGGAACCTGCCCGTAATATTTATAACCCCTAATGCTGTGTACAACCCTCTTTGTGGTGCATTTTGTTCCAATCACATTGATTTGATTTGATTTATATCCTGCCCTCCCCGCCGGAGCATGAGTGTAACTGAACAACACCAAACTTCACTGAAAGGTGTTGTGTTATTACCCGGGCAGTATCCAGAAGCTGCAAGAGCTCATCGCGGCTGGAGGGGTTCAAGGAAGTCGTCACCCAGGTCAGGTGGCCTAAAAACTGGAGAGAAAGAGAAAGCAGAAGGGATCGCTGCTGAGAGAGGATGAGGACGGCAGAGAGGTGGGTGGGAATCTCTAGAGCCAGATTTTGCACGGTGTGGCCTCATTTGGAGTACTATAATTAGAGTTGCCAATCCCCAGGTGGGGGCAGGGGATCCCCTGGTTTGGAGGCCCTCCCCCCGCTTCAGGGTCGCCAGAAAGCGGGGGGAGGGGAGGGAAATGTCTGCTGGGAACTCTATGATTCCCTATGGAGATTTATTTCCATAGAAAATCATAGAGAATTGATCCGCGGGGCTCTGGGGGGGCTGTTTTTTGGGGTAGAGGCACAAAATTTTCCATATAGCATCTAGTGCCTCTCCCCAAAATACCCCCAAGTTTCAAAAATATTGAACCAGGGGGTCCAATTCTATGAGCCCCCCAAAAAGGTACCCCTATCCTTCATTATTTCCTATGAAAGAAAGGAATTGAAAAGGTGTGCCGTCCCTTTAAATGTGATGGCCAGAACTCCCTTTGGAGTTCAATGATGCTTGTCACAGCCTTGATCTTGGCTTCACCCCTAATGTCTCCTGGCGCCACCCCCAAAGTCTCCTGGCTCCACCCCCAACGTCCCCAGATATTTCTTGAATTGAACTTGGCAACCCTAACTATAATGGATGTTATAATCTCTTGAGAAACCATGCCCTCTTTTTAAACTAACAAAGCCAGAATGTTACTTAGATTTACGGCACTTCGCGCCTACAACCGCAGTCTGCTTTTTATCACCCTCCAGTGTTTTTTCAGCCCTGCTTTGTCCTAACACTTAACAAACACGGATCCCTATTTTGTGATTCTTTTAATCTGCTAAAAACAGTCCCATGATTCTACACTGCCCACTTATATTAAGAATCGCTGCTTCCATTCCCATGTTGTCTGATGAAGTCTGCTTAAGAGCATGCGAAAGCTGACATTCTGAATAAAACTTAGTTGGTCTTAAAGGTACACTTGTCTACTGCTTTGTGTACAATTCTGGTCACCACACCTCAAAAAAGACATTATAGCATCGGGAAAAGTGCAGAAAAGGGCAACTCGGATCATAAAAGGGTTGGAACACTTTCCCTATGAAGAAAGGTTGAAACGCTTGGGACTCTTTAGCTTGGAGAAACGTCACCTGCGGGGTGACATGAGAGAGGTTTACAAGATTATGCATGGGATGGAGAAGGTAGAGAAAGAAGTACTTTTCTCCCTTTCTCACAATACGAGATCTCGTGGACATTCAATGAAATTGCTGAGCAGTTGGGCTGGAACTGATAAAATGAAGCATTTCTTCACCCAAAGAGTGAATTCACTGCCACAGGAGGTGGTGACGGCTGCAAGCATAGCCAGCTTCAAGACGGAATTGGATAAACATCTGGAGCAGAGGTCCTTCAGTGGCTATTAGCCACAGCATATTGCTGGAACTCTCTGTCTGGGGCAGTGACGCTCTGTATTCTTGGTGCTTGGTGGGGGGGGGGGGGGGGACACAGTGGGAGGGCTTCTAGTGTCTTGGCCCCACTGGTGGACCTCCTGATGGTGCCTGGGTTTTTTGGCCACTGTGTGACACAGAGCGTTGAACCAGATGGGCCATTGGCCTGATCCAACATGACCTCTCTGCCCTGTTGTTGGTCCTCTGGAGGAACTGGCTGGCCACTGTGTGAGGCAGGAGGCTGGACTAGATGGACCCTCACTGGTCTGATCCAGCAGGGCTCTTCTGATGTTCTTATGAAGGCCTCAGCCTCTCTGCCCTGTTGTTGGCCCTCCAGAGGAACTGGCTGGCCGTTATGTAAGACAGGATGCTGGACTAGATAAGCCACTGGTCTGATCCAGATGGGCATTTTTTATGTTGTTATGAAGGCCTCAGCCTCTCTGCCCTGTTGTTGGCCCTCCAGAGGAACTGCCTGGCCCCTGTGTGAGACAGGATGCTGGACTCGATGGACCCTCACTGGTTTGATCCAGCAGGGCTCTTCTGATGTTCTTAGGAAGGCCTCAGCCTCTCTGCCCTGTTGTTGGCCCTCCAGAGGAACTGGTTGGCCTCTGTGTGAGATAGGAGGCTGGACAAGGTGGACCCTCCCTGGTCTGATCCAGCAGGGCTCTTCTGACGTTCTTATGAAGGCCTCAGCCTCTCTGCCCTATTGTTGGCCCTCCAGAGGAACTGGTTGGCCACTGTGTGAGGCAGGAGGCTGGACTAGATGGACCCTCACTGGTCTGACCCAGCAGGACTCTTCTGACGTTCTTATGAAGGCCTTGGCCTCTCTGCCCTGTTGTTGGCCCTCCAGAGGAACTGGTTGGCCACTGTGTGAGGCAGGAGGCTGGATTAGATGGACCCTCACTGGTCTGATCCAGCAGGGCTCTTCTGATGTTCTTAGGAAGGCCTCGGCCTCTCTGCCCTATCGTTGGCCTTCCAGAGGAACTGGCTGGCCCCTGTGTGAGACAGGAGGCTGGACTAGATGGACCCTCCCTGGTCTGACCCAGCAGGGCTCTTCTGATGTTCTTATGAAGGCCTCAGCTTCTATGCCCTGCTGCTGGCCCTCCAGAGGAACTGGTTGGCCCCAGTGTGAGACAGGATGGGACTTGATGGGCCCTCACTGGTGTGATCCAGCAGGGCTCTTCTGAGGTTCTTATGAAGGCCTCAGCCTCTCTGCCCTGTTGTTGGCCCTCCAGAGGAACTGGTTGGCCACTGTGTGAGGCAGGAGGCTGGACTAGATGGACCCTCAGTGGTCTGATCCAGCAGGGCTCTTCTGAGGTTCTTATGAAGGCCTCGGCCTCTCTGCCCTGTTGTTGGCCCTCCAGAGGAACTGGTTGGCCCCTGTGTGAGACAGGATGGGACTTGATGGGCCCTCACTGGTGTGATCCAGCAGGGCTCTTCTTATGCTCTTTTGTTCTTACCCAGTCATGCAAACGGCAAGAGCTGAGTTCATTTAAGAGGTGGAATTTCAACTTTCCCGCCCAGTCTCTCGGCTGTTCAATGCTGGGTCCCGGAAACGTTCACTCTCCGTCCCTTTGCCCACCTTACCTTCACTTCTTTTTCCACGTAGTCGTGTAGCAGGATGTGGGGGTCAATGAGATAGTCCGGGGGATACAGCGGGACAGAGTGCAGAGGGCGCCGGCAGACGACGTTCTTGAGGGCCTGTTTTCGAGCCGCCTTGGGGAAAACCAGCCTCTTGATGGGAGACACAAACCCCTAAATAGAAAGAAGAAACAAGAGAGGGGGAGGGGTTAGTTTAGAAAAGAGACAACTAGGGGGGGCATGATAGAGGTTTCCACAGCTTTTTAAACAGGAAAAGCCCTTCAGGAACTCATTTGCATATTAAGCCACACACCCTGATGGCACCATTGTTTCCCACAGGGCTTTTTTGGTAGAAAAAGCCAGGCAGGAACTCATTTGCCTATTAGGCCATGCCCCCTGACAGCATCTTGCTTCACACAGTGTATTTTAAAGAAAAAGCCCTGCAGGAACTCATTTGCATATCAGGCCGCACCCCCTGACCTCACCATTGTTTCACACCGGGCTTTCTTGTAGGAAAAGCCCAGCAGGAACTCATTTTCCTATTACGCCACACCCCCTGACATCAGCTTGTTTCACACAGTGTATTTTTAAGAAAAAGCCCTGCAGGAACTCATTTGCATATTAAGCCACACACCCTGATGGCACCATTGTTTCCCACAGGGCTTTTTTGGTAGAAAAAGCCAGGCAGGAACTCATTTGCCTATTAGGCCATGCCCCCTGACAGCATCTTGCTTCACACAGTGTATTTTAAAGAAAAAGCCCTGCAGGAACTCATTTGCATATCAGGCCGCACCCCCTGACCTCACCATTGTTTCACACCGGGCTTTTTTGCAGGAAAAGCCCAGCAGGAACTCATTTTCCTATTACGCCACACCCCCTGACATCAGCTTGTTTCACACAGTGTATTTTTAAGAAAAAGCCCTGCAGGAACTCATTTGCATATCAGGCCGCACCCCCTGATGTCACCATTGTTTCACACAGGGCTTTTTTTTTTTTTTGAAAAAGCCCGGCAGGAAGTCATTTGCCTATTAGGCCACACTCCCTGACATCACACAGTGTATTTTTAAGAAAAAGCCCTGCAGGAACTTATTTGCATATCAGGCCACACCCCCTGGCATCACCATTGTTCCACACAGGGCTTTTTTTGTAGAAAAACCCCAGCAGGAACTCATTTGCATATTAGCCACACCTCCTGATGGCACCATTGTTTCGCACAGGGCTTTCTCTACAAAAAAGCCCACAGGAACTAGTTTGCATATTAGGCCACACCCCCTGACATCTCCATTGTTTTGCAAAGGGCTTTTTTGTCGAAAAAACCCTGTAGGAACTCGTGTGCACTCGTGACATCACCATTGTCGCACGCACGGCTTCTCGTGTGCACTCGTGACATCACCATTGTCGCACACAAGTCCAGCAGGAACTCATTTGCATATTAAGCCACACACCCCTAGCGCCAAGCCCGCCAGAACTGCGTTCCTGCTCAGAGAAAGCCCTGGAGGTTTCTAAAATTGTGCACGGGGCGGAGAGAGCCGACAAAGCAACCTTTCTCTCTCTCTCTCTCTCCCAAAATACCTAGGCCTGGAGGGCATCCCGTGAAGCCGATGATAAACAGTAGATGGAGGATGGAGAAAAAGAAATACTTCTTTGTACAGGCAGCGATTAAAATGTGGGATTTGCAGCCAGAGGAAGTAGTGATGGCCACAGGCACAGATGGTCTTAAAAGGGGATTCGACAGAATTGTGGAGGAGAGGTCTGTCCGTGGCTGCTAGCCATGGCGACTGAAGGGAACCTCCATATTCAGGAGCAGTCAACCTCTGAAGCCCAGAGCCAAGAGGCAACATCAGAGAAAGGCCTTGACTTCTAGACTGTGTTGTTGGTCATCCAGAGGAACTGGTTGACCACTGTGTGAGACAGGGTGCTGGACTAGATGGACCCTCCCTGGTCTGATCCAGCAGGGCTCTTCTGAGGTTCTTATGAAGGCCTCGGCCTCTCTGCCCTGTTGTTGGCCCTCCAGAGGAACTGGTTGGCCCCTGTGTGAGACAAAATGCTGGACTAGATGGACCCTCCCTGGTCTGATCCAGCAGGGCTCTTCTGATGTTCTTATGAAGGCCTCAGCCTCTCTGCCCTCTTGTTGGCCCTCCAGAGGAACTGGTTGGCCCCTGTGTGAGACAAAATGCTGGACTAGATGGACCCTCCCTGGTCTGATCCAGCAGGGCTCTTCTGATGTTCTTATGAAGGCCTCAGCCTCTCTGCCCTGTTGTTGGCCCTCCAGAGGAACTGGTTGGCTCCTGTGTGAGACAGGATGCTGGACTGGATGGACCCTCACTGGCCTGATCCAGCAGGGCTCTTCTGATGTTCTTATGAAGGCCTCAGCCTCTCTGCCCTGTTGTTGGCCCTCCAGAGGAACTGGTTGTCCCCTGTGTGAGACAGGAGGCTGGACTAGATGGACCCTCCCTGGTCTGATCCAGCAGGGCTCTTCTGATGTTCTTATGAAGGCCTCAGCCTCTCTGCCCTGTTGTTGGCCCTCCAGAGGAACTGGTTGTCCCCTGTGTGAGACAGGAGGCTGGACTAGATGGACCCTCCCTGGTCTGATCCAGCAGGGCTCTTCTGAGGTTCTTATGAAGGCCTCAGCCTCTCTGCCCTGTTGTTGGCCCTCCAGAGGAACTGGTTGTCCCCTGTGTGAGACAGGAGGCTGGACTAGATGGACCCTCCCTGGTCTGATCCAGCAGGGCTCTTCTGAGGTTCTTATGAAGGCCTCAACCTCTCTGCCCTGTTGTTGGCCCTCTAGAGGAACTGTTTGGCTGCTGTGTGAGACGGGATACTGGGCTAGATGGACCTTCACTGGTCTGATCCGGCAGGGCTCTGCTGGTGCCGGAGCCTCCATTCATCCAACAGCAGAGAAGAGCTGTAGGAGATGGGTGCTTGTTGGTGAAAATATTGACAGATGCCCAGACCCTCAAAAATGCCTCCCTGTAGACTCTTCTGCATGCAGATGGCTGCACAGATGCTCTGCCCCAAAAGCTGCATTTCTTGTGTCAAGTAAATTTTCAAAATCACAATGAGAAGGCGGGCGGGAAGGGTCGCATCAGCGCTTCGTTCTCATGTCCCTTCCTTACACACCCAGGGAAATGCTGTTTGCCACTTTGGGGTCAGACAGCAGTTCTTCTCCAGGTCAGTTTGGCAGGGGATTTTGGAGCTGGTGGGGTTTTTTTGCATCTTCTGTGCATGGAGCAGGGGTCACTGGGGATGTATCATCAAGTCTTTGAAGGGCTGTCCTATAGAGGATGGTGTGGAATTGTTTTCTGTGGCCCCAGAAGGTAGGACCAGAACCAATGGGTTGAAATTAAATCAAAAGAGTTTCCGGCTCAACATTAGGAAGTACTTCCTGACCATTAGAGCGGTTCCTCAGTGGAACAGGCTTCCTCCTTGGGAGGTGGTGGGCTCTTCTTCCTTGGAGGTTTTCAAACAGAGGCTAGATGGCCATCTGACAGCAATGAAGATTCTGTGCGTTTAGGGGGAGGTGTTGGTGAATTTCCTGCATTGTGCAGCGGGTTGGACTAGATGACCCTGGAGGTCTCTTCCAGCTCTATGATCTCCAGGCCTCAAATTCAGCAGGAGCTCACAGGAGCACAGCTCCTGAATCTTTCTGAGGGTTCCCCCTCCTCCTCCCCACCTGCCTTGTCCATGGAATAAGAGGTGCAGCTGCATAACAATCCCTGGATTAGGAGAACGGGCAGCCTGCCAGACACAAGGGGCTTTGCCACACCCCCAGCAGCCCTCATTAACCCCTGGAGAAGCCTTCACGACCCTTTCTCCACTTCTTAGGTGATTTTGAGCGGAGGGGTGGCTTGGTGGCCTTTTGACTGTGGGGGGAGGGAAGCCAAGGAGAGCCCCAGGTGAGCGAGGCCTGCTTGGGTTGGCTGGATCTCTAGCCAGACCAAGCAGGCCTCACTCGCCCGGGGCTTTCCTTTCTAGCGTTGGGTTGCTTTTGGCTGGTGGGGGGGCAGCATATGCTAATGAGTTATGCTAACGAGCTCCACCACCTATTTTTCTACAAAAGGACACCTGATGATCTCCAACTGGCTGGTCCTTTTACTAAGAGTCGCCTCCTATTCTTCTCGTTGGGCCTTGACGAGGAAACCCTTCAGGCTGATGCTACTCCTTGTGAGTTAGCAGCAGAGAGCTCAGTCTTGTGGATTTCGGCCACCAGCATATCTTGGGCTGGCGCTGCTAGGCGACAGCTTGGCTTGCCAATCCCCAGGTTTCCAGCGGGGGTCCTCCCACTTTCCCAGGCTCCTTCCCGCCCCCGGTCAGCTGGGAGGGAAATGTCTGCTGGGCGCTTCATTCTTCCCTATGGAGATCGATCCTCATAGGGTATAATGGAGAATTGATCTGGGGCTATCTGGGGCTCTGGAGGGGCTGCCTTTTGAGGTAGGTGCGCCAGATTTTCAGCATAGCATCTGATGCGTCTCCCCAAAATGCTCTCCAAGTTTCACAAAGATTGGACCAGGGGGTCCAATGCTATGAGCCCCAAAAGAAGGTGCCCCTATCCTTCGTTATTTCGAATGTGGGAAAGGCATTTTAAAAGGTGTGCGGTTCCTTTAAGTGTGAGGGCCAGAACTCCCTTTGGAGTTCAGTTGTGCTTGTCACAACTTTGCTTATGGCTCCACCCCCAATGTCTCCTGGCTCCACCCCCAATGTCTCCCGGCTCCACCCCCAAAGTCCCCAGATATTTCTTGAATTGGACTTGGCAACCCTAGTGACAGAAAGCCAAGGTAATGGAACACGCAACCAGCCCGGGCTGACAGATGGGACTCGTCAGGGGCAGCTGGCTGGGGAGTTGGTCCCAAGAGGGTTTGGATGGTGGCGGCAGATCAGTTACAGGGCTGGGAAAGGCCACCCGAGCCCATCTGGTGGAGGGAGGGGCTGGATCTCTCAAAAGCCAACTCTCAAGCGATTAGCGCGTCCAAGCTGTCAAAAGGAATGGCAGTGTGGGGTGGCCAACCTCCAGGTGGGGCCTGGAGCTCTCTGGGAATTACAATTGAACTTCAGGCTACAGAGATCAGCTCCCCTGGAGAAAAGGGCTGCTTTGGAAGGCGGACTTTAGAGCATTACAGACCTCTGAGACCCCCTCGGAAGGCTAAATGGGGATAGAAAGAACCAGGGCTTTGGGGGTATAAAAGCCCAGCAGGAACTCATTTGCATATTAGGCCCCACTCCCCGATGCCACCGTTGTTTGGTGGGTGGTAAAGTGCGCGGACTCTTATCTGGGAAAACTGGGTTTGATTCCCCACTCCTCCACTTGCAGCTGCTGGAATGGCCTTGGGTCAGCCATAGCTCTCGCAGGAGTTGTCCTTGAAAGGACAGCTGCTGCAAGAGCCCTCTCAGCCCCACCCACCTCACAGTGTGTCTGTTGTGCGGGAGGAAGATAAAGGAGATTGTAAACTGCTTCTGAGTCTCTGATTCAGGGAGAATGGCAGGGTATAAATCTGCAATTGTTTCACATAGGGCTTTTCTGAAGAAAAAAGCTCAGCAGGAATTCATTTGTATATTAGGCCACACCCCCTGACACCAAGCCAGCTCGAATTGTGTTCCTGCTCAAAAAAAGGCCCCGGAAATAAGTGGAAACCTTGCTCAGATCTCATCAGTGATCATTCACTATGACAGATGTTTGAGAGCTGCAACAGGAAGGAAGGAAGGAAGGAAGGAAGGAAGGAAGGAAGGAAGGAAGGAAGGAAGGAAGGAAGGAAGGAAGGAAGGAAGGAAGGAAGGAAGGAAGGAAGGAAGGAAGGAAGGAGGGAGGGAGGGACGGAGGGAGGGAAGGAAGGAAGGAAGGAAGGAAGGAAGGAAGGAAGGAAGGAAGGAAGGAGGGAGGGAGGGAGGGAGGGAAGGAAGGAAGGAAGGAAGGAAGGAAGGAAGGAAGGAAGGAAGGAAGGAAGGAAGGAAGGAAGGAAGGAAGGAAGGAAGGAAGGAAGGAAGGAAGGAAGGAAGGAGGGAAGGAAGGAGGGAAGGAGGGAAGGAAGGAAGGAAGGAAGGAAGGAAGGAAGGAAGGAAGGAAGGAAGGAAGGAAGGAAGGAAGGAAGGAAGGAAGGAAGGAAGGAAGGAAGGAGCCAGAACTTCCTTTGCCAGTTCCCTGGATCCCGTGGGAGAAATACAAAGAAAGCACTTTTAATACCAACAAGTGCTAACGTTTTAAGCATGTTTTAAGGGTTTTTTAAAAAATCTTTAAGTGTGTTTGTCTGTGTCCTTTATAAAGTTTATACCCCTGCTCCCTAATCTTAAATAGGTACACACATGGCCCAGTCCGACATGGCTCAGCCCAACCAGGTCTCATTTATATCAGATCTGGCCCTCATAACAAATGAGTTCAACACCCCTGTTCTGGGGTTGCTGATCCCCCCAGTGAATCTTGCCAAAGATTTTGGCTGCTGCAGTCCATTTTCGGTAGTGCCTCGAAGCATTCTCGCCATGTCTTGATGGTTAAACATTCAGCTAGAAAGGAAGCGATTGTGAAACGGGGACAACGGAGTACTAGCCCATCCACCTCTCGTGCATAGCTGAGTCTGGATGTTCATGCTTAATGGCATTCGGAAAGGATTTGGGAGGAATTGGATTTTCATATCTACTATTGGACGTTAATGGACTTTATTTGAGGGTTGTCGTTTCCCACTTCAACGTTCCTTCTCTTGTAGTTATACGAGGCTTTATTTACCATTATCTGTGGCTTGATTTCCAATATTTATATGAGGCTTTATTTACTATTATATGTGAGAGCCAGTTTGGCTTTTCCGGGACTCTTATCCAGGAGAACTGAGTTTGAGTCCTCACTCCTCCACTTGCACCTGCTGGAATAGCCTTGGGTCAGCCATAGCTCTGGCAGAGGTTGTCCTTGAAAGGGCATCTTCTGTCAGAGCTCTCGCAGCCCCACCCACTTCACAGGGTGTCTGTTGTGGGGGAGGAAAGGAAAGAAGATTGTGAGCCGCTCTGAGATTCAGAGTGGACGGCGGGATATAAATCCAATATCATCTTCTTCTTCTATGTTTGTTATTTGTATGATTTAAAAGTTATTCTATGATTTTAAAAGTCATGAATTCCCTGAGGTGGAACTCTCAGAGGGAGGAGGAGGAACTCTCAGGAGGAGGAGATGGAACTCTCAGAAGGAGGAGGAGGAACTCTCAGGAGGAGATGGAACTCTCAGGAGGAGGAGGTGGAACCCTCAGAAGGAGGAGGAAGAACCCCCAGAAGGAGGAGGAGGAACTCTCAGGGGGAGGAGATGGAACTCTCAGAATGAGGAGGAGGAACTCTCAGAAGAAGGAGGTGGAACTTGGAAGGAGGAGATGGAACTCAGAAGGAGGAGGTGAAACTCTCAGAAGGAGGAGAAGGAACTCTAGAAGAAGGAGGAACTCTCAGAAGGAGAAGATGAAACCCTCAGGAGGAGGAACTCTCACAAGAAGGAGGTGGAACTCTCACAAGAAGGAGGTGGAACTCTCAGAAGGAGATGGAACTCTCAGAAGGAGGAGGTGGAACCCTCAGAAGGAGGAGGAACTCTCAGAAGGAGGAGGAGCTGGAACTCTCAGAAGGAGGAAGAGGAACTCTCAGAAGAAGGAGGAACTCTCAGAAGGAGGAGGTGGAACTCGGAAGGAGGTGGAACTCTCAGAAGGAGGAGTAGGAACTCTCAGAAAGGTTCAGGAGCTGCGTTCCTGTGAGCTCCCACTGAATCCAAGGCCTGTGAATTCTCATTTCCTTTAGTTTCTAATTTGAGGCTGGTTTATACAGAACCGGGCGGTTTTCCTACTTCTATCTCTTCTGTGATCTCTCTTTGGTTGCTTAATGTCCAGGTGGGGCCTTGAGATCTCTCAGAATTACGACTGAGCTCTAGACTGCAGAGAACAGTTCTCCTGGAAAGAAAAACCAGCAGCTTTGGAGGGTGGACTCTATGACAGCACTGGGATCCCTCCCTTTCTCAAATCCCGCCCTTCACCTGCAGTTGGCAACCTTTTAAAGCGGGCCTTTGCCTGGGAGAAAGCAACCTGGGTTTGGTGTAGGTGGAGCGTTTGCCAATTTGCTTCAACAAGGTCAAGGATCGGTCTTGTAGAGTAGCAATACACAGATGAAGCATTTCCAGTTTGGTGTAGAGCCAGTTCAGTGTAGTGGTTAAGTGTGTGGACTCTTATTTGGGAGAACCGGGTTTGATTCCCCTCTCCTCCCCTTGCAGCTACTGGAATGGCCTTGGGTCAGCCAGAGCTCTCTTATCTGGGAGAACCGGGTTTGATTCCCCACTCCTCCACTTGCACCTGCTGGAATGGCCTTGGGCCAGCCACAGCTCTCACAGAGTTGTCCTTGAAAGGACAACTTCTGTCAGAGCTCTCTCAGCCCCACCCACCTCACAGGGTGTCTGTTGTGGGGGGAGAAGACATAGGAGATCGTGAGCCGCTCTGAGTCTCTGATTCAGAGAGAAGGGCGGGGTATAAATCTGCAATTCTTCTCCTTCTCCTGCTACTAAGTCGAGAACATAAGAACATGAGAGAAGCCATGTTGGATCAGGCCAATGGCCCATCTAGTCCAACACTCTGTCACACAGTGGCCAAAAAACCCAAGCACCATCAGGAGGTCCACCAGTGGGGCCAGGACCCTAGAAGCCCTCCCACTGTGCCCCCCCCAAGCACCAAGAGTACAGAGCATCTCTGCCCCAGACACAGAGTTCCATCAATACACTGTAGCTAAGAGCCACTGATGGACCTCTGCTCCATATGCTTATCCAATCCCCTCTTGAAGCTGGCTATGCTTGCAACCAGCACCACCTCCTGTGAGAGTGAATTCCACGTGTTAATCACCAAAAGTTTTTTTGGGGGGGAGGGGGAGCACGCAGCCTACACCCCCAGAAAAGCCGCCCCCCTGCAGGCCTTTAGAGAACCCAACCCACGGTCCCTCCCGTCGTACGGACGTACCTTTTTCGCTTTCTTCGCTTCATATTCCATGTCCCGTCTCCGCTCTGCTCGATGTCGTCAGGAAGACGGCTTTTCCTCTGCACGGTCCTTCCTTTGTTTTCTCATCCTGTGTTGGAAACTCCACCAGCCACTGGCTGGGCCCTGATGTCAACCTGCCAAGTTCCTGCCCTGCTGGGGACTGATAAGCAAATGGAGTCCCCATGTAGGGTTGCCACTTCCCAGGTGGGGGCAGGGGATTCCCAGTTTGGAGACCCTCCTCCCACTTCAGGGTCATCAGAAAGCGGGGAGGGGAGGGAAATGTCTGCTGGGCACTCCATCATCCCCTACGGAGACCCATTCCCATAGGGTATCGTGGAAAATTGATCCGTGGGTTTCTGGGGCTCTGGTGCGCTGTTGATTTGAGGTAGATGCACCAGATTTTCAGCACGGCATCCGGTGACTCTCCTCGAAACAGGTGCCAAGTTTCGAAAAGTTTGGACCAGGGGGTTCAGTTCGGTGAGCCCCCAAAGAAGGTGCCCCGGTCCTTCCTTATCCCAAATGGAGGGAAGGCATTTTAAAAGGTGTGCCGTCCCTTTCAACGTGATGGCCAGAACTCCCTTGAAGTTCAATTATGCTTGTCACACCCTTGCTCCTGGCTCCAGCCCCCAAAGTCTCCTGGCTCCACCCCCAAAGTCTCCTGGCTCCAACCCAAAGTCTCCTGGCTCCACCCCCAAAGTCCCCTGGCTCCACCTTTAAAGTCTCCTGGCTCCACCCCAAAGTCTCCTGGCTCCACCCCAAAGTCTCCTGGCTCCACCCCAAAGTCTCCTGGCTCCACCCCCAAAGTCTCCTGGCTCCACCCCCAAAGTCCCCAGCTATTTCTTAAGTCAGACTCGGCAACCGTACCCCTCACGCCGAGGCAAAGGAGAAAGGCCTGCCTGGGGCAGTGTGTGGGTATGAAGGGGGGTGGGGGGTGCGTTTTGGAGGGGGGGGGTCCGCAGGATTCCACTGACTGGGCTGCTGCAGTCCAATGAGGAGTAGCAACTGCTGAGTGTTGGAGTTAGGGTTGCCAGGTCCAATTCAAGAAATATCTGGGGACTTTGGGGGTGGAGCCAGGAGACATCGGGGGGTGGAGCTAGGAGACATCAGGGGTGGAGCCAGGAGAATCGGGGGTGGAGCCAGGAGTGACAAGCCTTACCGAACTCCAAAGGGAGTGCTGGCCAGGACATTGAAAGGGACGACACCAGCGTTCCCTCTAAGCTGCAGAGTCTTGTGAGCAAAAATTCTACTTTGTGAGCTACCGGCATTAAAGCCGTGAGCTCCTGCATACATTAGTGTACTCTAGGGTCATCCTTTTTGAGCTAAGGCCAAAAAAATGCGTGAGCTGGAGGCTAAAAATCTCTGAGCTCGCTCACGCTAACTCAGCTTAAAGGGAACACTGGACCACATCCCTTTTAAATGCCTTCCTTCCATAAGGAAGGAAGAACCCTGGGGTGCAGAGTGTTAAAGCTGCAGTACTGCAGTCCTAAGCTCTGCTCACGACCTGATCCCCGGTGGAAGCTGGGTTTTCAGGTAGCCGGCTCGAGGTTGACTCAGCCTTCCATCCTTCCGAGGTTGGTCAAATGAGGACTCAGCTTGCTGGGGGGGTGGGGAGCGCAGAGTACTGGGGAAGGCAAGGGCAAACCACCCTGTAAAAAGCCTGCCGTGAAAACGTTGTGAAAGCAACCCCAGAGTCGGAAACGACTGGTGCTTGCACGGAGGACCTTTCCTTTCCTTCATCTGCTCAAAACAATCCCATGACTCAGCATACCAACTCACGGCCCACTTTCTCTATATTGAAAGATGCCTTGCCATTCCCGTTTTTGTCTGACGAAGTCTGCTTGAGAGCATACGGAAAGCTTACATTCTGAATAAAACTTTGCTCCCTGTGCTGGATTCCTCGTCTGAGGAAGCGTGCTTAAGAGCACACGAAAGCTCACGTTCTAAACAAAAATTGGTTGGTCTTAAAGGTGCCACTTGACTCCTGCTTTGTTCAGCTGCTTCAGACCAACACGGCTGCACGCTTGGACCCTTCTAAATAAAACTTAGTTGGTCTTAAGGGCGACACTTGTCTCCTGCTTTGTTCAGCTGCTCCAGACCGACACGGCTGCCCGCTTGGATCTATCTGAATAAAACTTAGTTGGTCTTAAAGGAGCCCCTTGACTCCTGCTTTGTTCAGCTGCTTCAGACCGACACGGCTGCCCGCTTGGATCTATCTGAATAAAACTTAGCTGGTCTTAAGGGTGGCACTTGTCTCCTGCTTTGTTCAGCTGCTTCAGACCGACACGGCTGCACGCTGGGATCTATCTGAATAAAACTTAGCTGGTCTTAAGGGTGACACTTGTCTCCTGCTTTGTTCAACTGCTTCAGACCATCACGGCTGCACGCTGGGATCTAGCTGAATAAAACTTAGCTGGTCTTAAGGGTGCCACTCGTCTCCTGCTTTGTTCAGCTGCTTCAGACCAACACGGCTGCACGCTGGGATCTATCTGAATAAAACTTAGCTGGTCTTAAGGGTGACACTTGTCTCCTGCTTTGTTCAGCTGCTTCAGACCATCACGGCTGCCCGCTTGGATCTATCTGAATAAAACTTAGTTGGTCTTAAGGGCGCCCCTTGTCTCCTGCTTTGTTCAGCTGCTTCAGACCGACACGGCTGCCCGCTTGGATCTATCTGAATAAAACTTAGTTGGTCTTAAGGGCGCCCCTTGTCTCCTGCTTTGTTCAGCTGCTTCAGACCGACACGGCTGCCCGCTTGGATCTATCTGAATAAAACTTAGCTGGTCTTAAGGGTGACACTTGTCTCCTGCTTTGTTCAGCTGCTTCAGACCGACACGGCTGCACGCTGGGATCTAGCTGAATAAAACTTAGTTGGTCTCAAAGGCGCCACTTGTCTCCTGCTTTGTTCCACTAGATGGCAGAGAAGCCTCGCGGGGGTTAGCAGGACAGAAGGGCTGCCGGGATCTACAGGAAGGAGCAGGGGGAGGCGGGGAACCTGCGGGGAAAGAGCGTGGGGGGCGGGACCGCTGCCCAAAATGTGGGGCCCAGAGCGATTCCTCCCCTCGTGATCGCGCGTGCAGCTCCTTTCTGGGCCTCCCTATGACCAGCACGGGTGAGAATTTAGATATATCTTTTTCTATTCCTTTGCAAAATGCAGAGCTCCCTTCCCCGAGACCTCCGTGCAGACGCCACCGCCGCTTCGAGCGCATTCAAACCTACATCCGAAATCTCCCATTTTCCAAGCAATGCAATTCATCCCTCTCCCCGAAAACACGCGGCGGTCCTCTCTTGTGATTGCAGAAGCTCATCCGGCTCTCTCCCCCCTGCCCCCATTCGCTTACTTGTGAGGAAATCGTCTCCGGATCCAATTGCAACGCTCCCCCCCCCCCGGCGCGTTCATGCTTAGGGTTACCAATCCCCAGGCGGGGGCAGGGGATCTCCCGGTTTGGAGGCCCCCACTCCGCTTCAGGGTCATCAGAAAGTGGGGAGGGGGAATGCCTGCTGGGCACTCCGCTATTCCCTTTGGAGACTGGTTCCCATAGGCTATAATGGAGAATTGATCCATGGGTATCTGGGGCTCCAGGGGGTCTGTTTTTTTGAGGTAGAGGCACCAGATTTTCAGCATCGCATCCAGTGCCTCTCCGCAAACACCCTCCAAGTTTCCAAAGGATTGGACCAGGGGGTCCGATTCTACGAGCCCCCAAAGAAAGTGCCCCTCGCCTTCATGATTTCCAATGGAGGGAAGGCATTGAAAAGACGTGCGGCTCCAGGCCCCGCCCCAATGTCTGCTGGCCCCACCCCGAAAGCCCCCAGATATTTCTTAAATTGGACTTGGCAACCCTACATCGCGCTACGTTGAATAACGCTTTTTGCAGGTGGGTTTTTTACTGTCTAAGAATTGCAAAAAAAAAATAAAAATAAAATAAAAAACCCCTTGCAAAACGCACGATTTAGTGCAGCGTGAGCAGCCCGCTGCGGTTGCATCTCGGAACCCCTTCCTGTTCCCTTTCCCCACGGAAAAGCAAACCCTCCTCCCCCACGAACAAAGGGAAAGATCCTTTCCCTCTATGATCCCCCCCTTGCTTGGCCTCTCTAGGAGCACCTTTATCCCTTTAACCTTTCAGTGCTGCAGAGGAATGAAACCAAGCGGCTTGCCCTTTTCGTAAGGACCGGAGGGACTGGGTTTCAGCCAAACTGCAGTCAATGGTGCCCTGGTCAGCTCCTTGGGGGTCGCTCTACAGAAGTGGTTTCAGGAGTGCAGAGAAAAAAAGATGTGCTTCTCTAACATCCTCCCTGTTTCTCAAAACCAAATGCCGGTCAGCCTACTCGGGGGGTGGGAGGGGTGGCCAACCTGTGGCTCGAGGGCTCCATGTGACTCTTTCACACATATTGTGTGGCTCTTAAAGCCCCCAATGCCCCATTGGCTGGCTTGGAGAAGGCATTTGTCTCTTGAAATCAGTTCTTCAAGCTAAGCCAGGCAGTGACTTGGAGAATGCATTTAAAGTTTAAGTTGCTTTCTTTCCCTCCCTCCTTCCCTTCCACGTTGCAGCTCTCAAACATCTGTCATTCACATCTTGGGGAAGGACGGTGGCTCAGTGGTAGAGCATCTGCTTGGTAAGCAGAAGGTCCCAGGTTCAATCCCTGGCATCTCCAACTAAAAAGGGTCCAGGCAAGTAGGCGTGAAAAACTTCAGCTTGAGACCCTGGAGAGCAGGGGAGGGACGGTGGCTCAGTGGTAGAGCATCTGCTTGGGAAGCAGAAGGTCCCAGGTTCAATCCCTGGCATCTCCAACTAAAAAGGGTCCAGGCAAGTAGGCGTGAAAAACTTCAGCTTGAGACCCTGGAGAGCAGGGGAAGGACGGTGGCTCAGTGGTAGAGCATCTGCTTGGGAAGCAGAAGGTCCCAGGTTCAATCCCTGGCATCTCCAACTAAAAAGGGTCCAGGCAAGTAGGCGTGAAAAACTTCAGCTTGAGACCCTGGAGAGCAGGGGAAGGACGGTGGCTCAGTGGTAGAGCATCTGCTTGGGAAGCAGAAGGTCCCAGGTTCAATCCCTGGCATCTCCAACTAAAAAGGGTCCAGGCAAGTAGGCATGGAAAACCTCAGCTTGAGACCCTGGAGAGCAGGGGAGGGACGGTGGCTCAGTGGCAGAGCATCTGCTTGGGAAGCAGAAGGTCCCCAGGTACTGGCTGAGTAATAGGAAGCAGAGAGTGAGTA